>NW_027315823.1:21428727-21567634 GCF_026437365.1 Eucyclogobius newberryi
TGAATCTGGCAGCGGGGGGCCTGCTGGAGCGGCTCAGGGGCGTCTCGGTGGACCACACTCCACAACGCAAACCTCCAGAGGGAGAGGAGCCCAGGGCCTTTGACACAGAGGAGTAACGCTGCTTTTTTCAGGGTTTTTTTAAAGGTGCACTATACAGTATAACGTTTCTAATGGGAGGTCTGTTGTACTTGTCCTCTTGGAGATGTTATTGCTTTGACTGGACATCAGGCAAGTCAAGTTTATTTGTAGAGCACAATCTGTACACAAAGTAATTGGGGTTCTTTACATAACAGGAAAATATACATTAAAATCACACTCTATCTTCAATTTACTCAATGGGATTGTTAATTGTGACACCACAAGTTTCATTAACACAAACAGGGGACTTTGTTTGAGCGTCCTGATGAACTATAGACAAAGCAGGGGACAGAAACTACGTTAACTAAATACCAGTGGGTGTAACTATTTTATGGACATTTTATTATAATTTTAGCCATAGCTTTTAATGTTTTTAAAATATATATATATAATTTATGTCCAAACATGATCTCTAGAGGAAGACCAGACTTCCCTGATTATTTTTGTGCCGCTTTGATTTTTAAATGGCTTTGTTCCAAACCCTGGGGCAGATTAAAGACACTAAAATGCCATTATAATGAACAGGGCTGAACCTGCACGTACCAATCCCATTGAGCTCTGCAGGGAATGTCACAAAAACGACCTTGGAAATGTACACTGTTTGTGTGCTAAACGTCCTTAGAGACACATAGCCAAAAGAATATAAAAATGTTTGCAAAAGAGCCCTAGTACGAGCTGACAAACTGCTGGATCACTACTCACCAAGTTTAGTATTTAGTATCTTAAAATCATCAAACTAAAATTTAATGATGCGAGAGGTTGCAGATGAAACCTGTAACTCACTGGAGTCGCCTGCTCATCTCTGTGGAAAGCAATACCATCTCCATGGAGACAAACAGTGGCCGACCTTCTATAGTGCACCTTTTAGACACACTTTATAATGTAGTATATATACTGTAGCTGCAAACCAATCAGAAGTGTGATTTTACCTTGAGGTTTGTATCTGTTTTACTGAATGAAGAACCGCATTTGAGATTGTTTGTGGGCAGCACTGCAGAGCAAACGCAGCAACATTTTGTACATTTTGAAGCTTTTTCTACCATTTCTTTTGTGGATTTCAACTGATTGTTCACTGCGTTATTGGGTTTCACTAGTGCTGTGCTCAAAATGAAACATAAATTGTCTTTACAGGTCAGTGGACGGTCATTCCTCCACAAACATTTCCCTCGGACCACTTGTTTATTGATGATATGTCAGCGTTTTGCTTAAGTTTAAAGGAAACACGATATTGCTTTACCCAAAAGGACATGAAGGAAACATGAAAATCCAATAACTGACTCTGCTAAGTAGCTCTACAGTTAGTTTTATATTAATATTGTTGAAAGATGACCACACTCCTCTGTAAAATGCACTCCAGGATGCTGCAGGACCCTGAAGACACATTTCTCTTAAATTATCTTTTGTAATGTGCAGTGAAGATTTTATTTAGATATTGTGATCTGCACAGAAAATGACAGCAACGGCAATAAAAAGCTGCTTTCAAACAAGTGTATGTGTGCATTATACTTCTTAAAAAGTCCTATTCATCATAAAGTTTAAATAATTATGATGGCCAGAGCTGTCCTTTCATCCTTTCGCCAGCAGAGAGCGCTCCAGGCTTTCCAATGACCTGCTACTTTCTCCACAGACCACTAAAGACTTTTTAAAGAATATAGTTGGTAAGTCAGTGTTTTTTTCCCCCTCTCCAAATAACCAGTAAACACGCGAGCACATCATTTAGATCAGGTTTTGATTTACAGTAGAAAAACTACACTTGTTTCTTTTTTTAATCAGTGCACACTTGCGTTATTATAACTATCATCAACATATCTTACCTTATGTGGAATTATCTTTTGTTGTGTGCAGTGGTACAGAAGCTGCTTAGCTAAACCCTTCATTTCAGTCCCCCTAAATTCTCATATTTTATCCCTCTAACATGTTAAACTGATCCTCCCTGCCAAAACACAGACTCGAACACATCTTCAAAAAAGACTCTAAATTCTACTTGTTTTTTTTCTTATATTTTTTATTTTATTTTACATGTACTGTACAATAAAGACAATAAACAGGTACAGCAACAATAACAATAATAACAAGAAAAAACAAAAACAATACATGAATGAAAGAAACATGCACACATACATATAACATACATAACTAAATAAAAATACAATAAACAAGAGTGAACAGAGTGGCTCGTTATTGTCAGTGTTATATCAGGATATATATATACTTGTTTTATTTGTAATGTGTCTGTTTTGAATTGTAAAGCAAAAGTTATATTCAATTATTTGTTTTTGATCACAACCTGCTGTCCTGCCATGGTGGGCCGCTGTGCCTCATCATGACTCCACCGTGAGACAAAGCGCGGAGCTGGAGGTGGAGGTGGAGGTGGAGCTGGAGGTGGAGCTGGAGCTGGAGGTGGAGCTGGAGGTGGAGCTGGAGCTGGAGGTGGAGGTGGAGCTGGAGGTGGAGCTGGAGCTGGAGCTGGAGCTGGAGGTGGAGCTGGAGGTGGAGCTGGAGCTGGAGCTGGAGGTGGAGGTGGAGCTGGAGCTGGAGGTGGAGCTGGAGCTGGAGGTGGAGGTGGAGCTGGAGCTGGAGGTGGAGGTGGAGCTGGAGGTGGAGCTGGAGCTGGAGCTGGAGGTGGAGGTGGAGCTGGAGGTGGAGCTGGAGGTGGAGGTGGAGCTGGAGGTGGAGGTGGAGGTGGAGCTGGAGCTGGAGGTGGAGGTGGAGGTGGAGCTGGAGCTGGAGCTGGAGGTGGAGCTGGAGCTGGAGGTGGAGGTGGAGGTGGAGCTGGAGCTGGAGGTGGAGGTGGAGCTGGAGGTGGAGGTGGAGCTGGAGGTGGAGCTGGAGGTGGAGGTGGAGGTGGAGCTGGAGGTGGAGCTGGAGCTGGAGGTGGAGGTGGAGGTGGAGGTGGAGCTGGAGGTGGAGGTGGAGCTGGAGGTGGAGGTGGGCGCGGCTCCGGGGCAGGGCAGGGCAAGGTGCGTTTTATTACCGCACACTGCACCGTCTTCCTGCACCGCCGCTCGCCGTCGTCTCTCTCCGCCGCAGCAGCAGCAGTACCGAGCTGACGAGATGATGACCCTGGACCCGCTGAAATCCGTCATGACCATCGGGAACGTGGAGGACACGTCGCTGGCCCTGCCGTCCGTGAACCAGTACCGCTCCGGGCAGCAGCGCGTCCTGGAGCAAGTGCAGAAGGTGCGCAGATCCAAGTCCAGACACGCGAGTCATAGAAGTGGATCTACTTTATCCTCCACGGGTGAGAACTGAGGCCGCACTCATGTTTGTGTTGGCATTTGTGTTGGGTTGAACTGATTTTATGACAATACAAACATGCAATTTAATTAAAAACGCTGAACAGAAAAAAATCTATTAAAAAAAATGATAATAATCTAAAGCCGGAAAACATATAAATGATTTGCCAAGTATTATGCATATTTTTAATTCTTGTATCTTTTATTCTTGTGTCTCAAGTTACAGTCATGGTGTGTTCACACTTCATTCATTACATAGTCCTAAATTAAGCCCATTTGACTCCTGAAATGGACTTGGTTTGGTCCTGTTCTAGTCCTAGTTTAGTCCTCATCTAGTCCAGGTTTAGCTTCAGGTTTAGTCCTAATTTTGATGTGCCGAGCGTGCAAGAGTGAACTAAGATCTTGTTATCAGTCGGCTTTATTGCCTGCAGTTGGTTTACACGTGTTCTTACGTTGTTTTAACACCACTTCATAGGATACACTTGAATGTTCCCATAAATCACTGTGCAGCATTACCTTGTTTAGCCTTCTAAAGCATAGGTTACGACAATGTTATTTTGTGCAGATAATGATAATATCTGATGTCTCTTTTCTTTACAGAGTTCGGTTATGACTCTGTGGATTCATTGAAATCACCAACATCTGTCCATATGAATGGGAATGTGTTTTTTGGGAACAGCTTTTCTCATGGCGTAAGTTTTGGGCTCCTCTGTTTTTATTTCCTTCTTTACTCTACTTTTATTTGTTCTATTGCTCAAGCTCTGGAGTGTCCAAAGGCAATTTTCTTCATGGCTTTTTTGGACTCTCTTGGTGCTTTATCCTGAGGAATGCTTTATAAAAGATAAAAGTACCAAGAAAGTACCAATGGGGGAAATGAATAATGAATCAATCTCAATTTTCAATGAGAGTCTTTTAAAAATGCAAGTAGAAATAGCTTTTAGTTACAATTTATTGAACATAAGCTATACAGACAGAAATGTGAAAATATCTTCCTGGCCTCAGCTCAAAACCACATGTTTTTACTGACGGAGGATCGGCTGTGGACCCCTCCAAAATAATTGCTGATTTCATTTGATTCTATCTGGTAAAATGGTGGCATGCAAAACCTCTGATAAATGCAACTTAAAAAAAAAAATTCACTATATTGACCAACAAGCATGAATTGACCCTCTACTTAATCTGTGTCAATATACAGCCCATGATTAAAAAAACAAAAACACTTTGGACACACCTGCCTTACTTCTTTATTTAATGTATTGCTAGAAAGATTTGACACTTTGTATTGCTCCCATGTATATTTTTGCTCTTATTTCAGGATAAATACATGGATACCACGAACTGGAAATCGCTCAACAACCTTAAAAGCTCCAGAGAAGTCAAGAGAAACACTGAGTCTTCCTTCTATCAGTACGGGACTTACGCACCCGTTGGCTCCACGACCGTGGGAAAAACCAGCCGCAGTGAACCAGATCTGGCACGGCAGCGGATTTCAGCGAAGAGATCCAGTTCACCCCAAAGATTACCATCTCAGAAGAGCACCTACAGGCCCCCCAGAGCCACGCACAGGGCCCAGCATTTGGACAACGTCAATGGAACCGTTAAGAAGTCCAACAAGCAAATCGTACACACCAGTGTCGCTTCAAAAACGCTCTTTAAACGTACCATCCCCGAGCCAGTTACGAAGAAAAGAGAGGAGTTTGTGTAAGTGAATGAATACGTTTTTGTTTGCAGTGGTGGAACAAGTACTAATACGTAAGTAAAAGTACAGATGCAGGAGGTATGGAATAACATCTACTTGAGTGGTTTCGAAAACTGTTTCACGCAGGTTTTTGGAAATATTCTAGTCAAATGCAGTGATTTTAATTATGGATTTGGCTGATTCTTGGTTAACAGAATCCACATTTCTTCATATTTTAAGTCAGTTTTATGTGTTAGCTCGAAACTGGGACTTCAAAACCTTCAGGCCAAATGTGTCAATAAACATGCTAAAAAATTAACCCCTCAGCCAACTCCGATGTTCTCAAACCATGAAAAATACTTTGTACGTTTAAATTGCGTTACAAACATGTGGTGTAAAGGAAAGTACTTTCATAATACTTAAAATTATTCTTTAGTACAGTACTTTTACTTTTGTACATTGTTACTCTCCATCACTTTATTTTACGTTTGTATTAATGTCGGATACTGTAGGTCAAATATAAACAGTGGAGCAGTGAAAATCACCATGAAAGAAGCAGTGGAATATCTTTCCAAGGCAGACGGGACTTTTCAGCATTGTGGAGCATCATATATACAACATAATGCTTACATGGACGACAACGCTAAAGAAGAGGTTTGTTAATACATCTTGTAACTTTATAAACTCGTGAAAAAGAAGTCAGAACAAATAAAGAGTGGATTTCCTATCGATGTCACAATAAGACAAGTGGCTAAATCAGGATAAAACAGCACTTTGCATTTAATTTGATCTGTTTGGAGATTAATTAGACATTCCTTAATGTTGCATCTAAAATGCTCAGAATGATAATTTTATTTTCTGTATCGTGACCCAAATAATCACAATTGTCGATGAACCAATTAATCTCGACTTTCTTCCTGGTAATATTCTGTAAAATCTATCAATGGACGGTTCATGAATGAATTTTTCAGGAAAATATAGTTATAATTATTATTATTTAAAATGTAAATATATATTTATAATTTACTTAAGAAAAAAATAATTTGAATGTACAGACAAAGACAAAAAAATAAAAATAAAAACGGAAATACATTTTAAAAATCTGTATCTATAAAAAGAAAATTAAAAAAGACAAGACATGACGGGGCTATACAAAAACAGATTGGGTAACATTCAAAATACAAATGTAGTAAAAGTAAGGCATTTAAGAAAAAAAAGGAGACCGGTTAATGCACCCAAGGTCCATGATTTGAGTCCTATTTTGTCAAATTTATGTTAAATTTGTCCATTTCCCAGTTCAGTCCGTCTTTTTCCGATTATTCCACATATTTCGTATGTCAGTTACAGTGTCACTCCAGTCCTTAATCATCAGTGCAGTTTGTGTCATCCGTTATTTTGTGATGCCCTTTTTTCCAGCCACC
Source organism: Eucyclogobius newberryi (assembly GCF_026437365.1). Lineage (NCBI taxonomy): Eukaryota > Metazoa > Chordata > Actinopteri > Gobiiformes > Gobiidae > Eucyclogobius > Eucyclogobius newberryi. Next base: position 21,435,201 of record NW_027315823.1, read on the forward strand.
AAAAGCACGGTGCAAAATCATCAATTTTTTGTGTCGATGGCAGGGGTTTTGAGGCCCAAGTACATAGATTGGAAACAGAGTGAGATGGTGAGGTCAAAAACAGTCTGCGATGCCTGGTTTAGTCATTATTTTTCATAGTGAGTTTAGTTTTCTTAATCTAAACATTTGCCATATCAAATGTTCATCAAATCAGTCATAAAGAAAGGAAAGTCTTTGTAATAAAGCTTTTCTAACAGTGTTGTGTTTGAAGGTGCTCAAGTACAATGGGATTCCTCCGCTGATGGCTTTGCTGCGCAGTCCCAACTCCTCAGTGAGTCAGACGGCTTCTGCTGCGCTGCGTAATCTGTCCTATAAAAACATTAAAGCCAAAGAGGAAATCCAACACTGCAACGGCATCACTGAAACTGTGGCTCTGCTGCAAGAGACCGACTCCATTGAGACACAGAAACAACTCACAGGCATGTTCCTGCCGTTCTATTGTTTTAGGCTATGTTTATTACATCAGTACATTCCCTTTACCCTTTCCATTTACACTCGCAATCAATCTTTATTGTTATTTAACATGTAAACACTGACATTTAAGCTGCTTAACTATAGGAATTTAAATTGCTATTTGATTGATGAGCTGCTTAAAATGTGACTTTTTTGTAGGTCTTCTGTGGAATTTGTCATCAGCTGACAGCCTCAAGCCAGACCTATTGAAAAATGCTTTGCCAGTCCTCATGGAGCGTGTTGTACTGCCTTACACAACTATGGGTAACAACGTGGACCCAGAAGTCTTTCTTCATGCGACAGAGTGCTTGCGGTAAGCCATGTTACCTAGATTGTGTATGTGTGGCTTTGTACACCTCATAACATGTGTCACTTCATATATTTTCAGGAACCTGAGCAGCACAAAACAAAGCTATCGACAGACAATGAGGAAATGCCGTGGTCTGGTCGAGTCTTTGGTTAGTTACGTAAAAGACTGCATTGATGCTGGCAAACCAGATGAGAAGGTGAGAGCTCGTGTTTACTTTGGCTGTAGGTTTCACTTCAACTGCTCGTTTTTGAGATCCATCTGTGTCATTCCTGCGGGGCATACGAGCGCGTCACTGCTCTTTCTACAGCGTGAACAGACTCATTAATTACTCTAATGTGTTTTTGGTCATGCACTTCACCTCACCTGGCCTGAATCTGGTGTGTGTGAATGATGGATGATTGGCTGCCTCATTTCTATCAGTCTACCCCAAGGCAGTTGTGGCTGCGTGGCTTACCACAGTGTAGGGCTTTAAGGAGCTTCTACAAGCTTGTGAAGGGCATTACAAGTACAAGGCATTATTTTCATTTGATATTTATGGTTCGCAGCATTGTTAAATAGTGCTTTCAGTTCAGAGTGAAATAGAATAATGAAGCTACAATGCCTCGTTAATGGATTTTAGTCATTTTACCTGACTTGTCCTATGTGTTCTCAACAGGCTGTAGACAACTGTGTGTGCATCTTGCATAACCTGACCTTCCAGCTGGAGGCAGAAGCTCCGGCCCTGTTCTCAAGGATCACGGCTTTGGCCAAAAATCTCAACCAAAAAAACAGCCAGAGCGACGTGAGCCCCATTAACTGTTTTAGTCCACAGAACAAGGCACCAGAGCGCGAGGTAAGACCAACCAGAGTGTGTGAAAATGTAAATGAACTCAGTGAAGTATTTATTCACCAGAGTGTTACAGAAATCAAAGAAAAATGTAATCGAAACATCATCTTTTAATTGTTTGGATTGAAACTCACAATCATTGTTTTTTTTGTCCAGCGTTTTGACTTCCCGGTCATAGAGGAGCCACATCCCAGTGGAGCAGGATGGTTGATTCATTCCAAAACCCTGCAGAGCTACCTGACTCTGCTCGGGTCGAGTCAGAAAGAGGAAACACAAGAAGCATGTTGTGGAGCGCTGCAAAATCTTACCTTGCACGATGGCATTGTAAGAAGAAATACGCTTCATTCTAACTTGATATAGTCTCGTAAATGATTAAGTATGCCATGTAAGTTTTTTTTTTTAACTCATTCTCGTTGATGATTGACATGCAGGTATCCAGTGTAATGACTCATACGATTGTGAACAAACTGAACGGACTGCACGTCATCGGCCCGCTGTTAAAGTCCAATAATGTGAACTTGCAGAGGAACGTAGTGGCTTTGGTCCGGAGCCTCACCCGGTCCTCCACCCTGAACAGTGCCTTAGGTAAGTACATTACTGCTTTACATAATCGCAGCCTTTGATGAAGACAAAGTCGCGGTAAAGCAGTGATGCACTGAAGTGTTCGCATGTGTTTAACAGCATGTGGCTTTTGCTTGCCTTGTTACTGAAGCCCGTAAAGCCCTGCCACAGCTGCTGGAAATAATCGGCGCAGGCACAAAGGAAGGAAATGAATCTGACGACACTCTGGCCATGGCCTGCCAGGCGGCCAACAGCCTCTTCCTCAAGGACCCAGAGATGAGCAAGCACCTGCTAAACAAGGACCTCATTAAATCTCTGCAAGATCTGAGCCAGAACAGGTTTGTGCCAGCAGAAAAGCACTCGAATATGCGTTTATCATGAGTCGATCATATTAGTCACAATGAAGGTTAATCCCGATGACTCACGGGGAATTATCTTTTGCTCACACCCAGTTTTAACATTTATATGACTTTCAACGTTTGCGTCTGTTTTTTTTGTGTTTTTTTTTTTCATTAGTTATCACCCCAAGTCGAGCAAGGCGGCCTCCCTGCTCCTTTACAACCTGTGGTCCGAGAAAGACACGCAAAGCTATCTGAAAAAGGTGAGTAGAGATTAAAGCACGACTGCCAAGACCTGTCAGCGTTAGGGGTGTGGCACTTCTGTACAGCCCACGCCTTTGTCAACTATTTGTGAGAAACTTGAGGTGAAAGTTAGTCAGATTTGGCAAGGTGCTGACAAAGGACGCAGGGCGGGTGGATAAGATGGTCAAAAGAGATGGAGGAAAAATCCAGTATTCCCAGTTTGTTTTCTACAAAGAAAATGCATACTCAAATAGTTTTAAATATTTTGCTAAATGTGTTTGACTTTCCAGAATACTACAAAGTTGTCCCTTCATGTTTCTCTCTCCACAGCTTGGCCTGAGTAAATCTTCTTTTGTGAATGACTTCACCACAGCAGCGTTCAAGTCGGTACAAGCTGTTGACTAAAAATCTGAAATTGGATTCTATAAACGTTGGCCGCACCATGTACATTAGTTTGATTGTTTTTCACTGGTTTGTCATGTTATTTGGTCAAATTTAAATGGTATTTTTTAGTTAAGATGGATTATTGTAATTATTTTGACTATTTAAGCTAAAGTAGATTTTGCTTTTGAGAATCACTGTAAAATGGGATATGATTATGTTTTATTAAATATTTGGTTACATAATTTAAGATTTGGTCTTTTTTTCATTGATATACATTTTAAATATTTTGCATGAATTTAAGCATATAACAGTATATCACTCTATCCTTTCACTCTTTCTTACTTTGTTCGGCAAAACGCTCTCTTCGGAAGTGTTTGTTTTGGTGAATTTGGTGTAGATTTTTGTACATAGGCAAATGGCAATAGACTCTAAGCATTGTTAAAGTCTTTCCTTTTTATCAATTAAATATGAGCTGTAGCATAATTATCTTCATAACAATAAGACAATAAGTCGCACCGGAGTATAAGTTGCAACAGCCAAAAAATTGCAAAATAGAGAAGAAAAAAACATGTATAAGTTGCACTGGAGTATGAAATGCAGTTGCAAGTGTGAAAATAACAAATAATTAAAGCCGCAAGCGGCAATGATCGGCCCTCGCCACGCCGCTGCCGCTGCGCCGCCACGCCGCAAGAGGAGGGGGCGCTAACGCGCCCCAATGGTCCTTTTATTACGCCTACTGCTGAATCTGTGACGCTGTCACATCTTCTCCCCTTTGTTTTGCCATCAAAAAGCAATTTTATTTCGAATTCTTGGCAAAATGTGCGGCTTTGCCGCACAGAGACCGTGACTTTTTGAATAAAAATGTTGATACCTTTTGATGGTCCACCCCTGAAGATGAGTCTCACCAAATTTCAGGTTAATAGGGCTAATGCCCTGGGAGGAGTTTGTGAAAGTCTAAAGTGTATACATGGCGATTTCCCCATTGGAATAACGTGGGAGGTTTTGGTCATCGCTACGGCAAAACCATAACAATTATGACATGGGTCTCATTGACTTTTTTGATGGGGATGCTAAAATTGAGTTGTGTGTCAAATTTCATATAATTTCGCAAAACTAAACATTTAACCTCCATATAAAATCTGTAGGGGGCGCTGTGGCGCCAAATTAATTTATTTCACTTCAAGTAGGTTTAGGGCAAAGAGTTTAACAACTGATTCTAATTTGACGCAATTCGGACTTTATCTGCGCAAACGGCAGAAATGTTAAATTGTGGAGATTTCTGAAATTCTAGCTACAGTTTGCGGCTTCGCCGCACAGAGACCGTGACAGGTATCAATGTAATTTGAATAACTTTTGATGTCCCACTCCTCAGAACCATTTTCACCAAATTTCAGCTTTTTAGAGCCAACGCCCTGGGAGGAGTTCGTAAAAGTACGACATTTGGAAAAACTCCCGAGTCATGCTTAGCCATTTTTGAACCAATATGGCCGACATTTGGTTGAGCGGACGGCGTTGCCGTAGTAATATTTTTTACTTCTCTTGTCACCATCTACCTCTGCGCCAAATTTCATGATTCTACGATCAGATTTTTTTGGGGTCATTTCCTATCTCTCAATGCATTTTTGGTACATTTGGGGGCGCTGACGCGCCAATTTATTTTATTTTAGAAAAGGGAAATAGCCAGAATGTAGAGAGGCACGATTTTTAGAGGTGTGCAAATTTTTGTGACTTTTCGTCAATGTTCACTGGGTGAAAAATAGGGGGGTTGGTGAAGAGAAGGAGAAGAAGAAGAAGAAGAAGAAGAAGGAGGAGGAGGAGGAGGAGGAGGAGGAGGAGGAGGAGGAGGAGGAGGAGGAAGAGGAAGAGGAAGAGGAAGAGGAGGAGGAGGAGGAGGAGGAGGAGGAGGAGGAGGAGGAGGAGGAGGAGGAAGAGGAAGAGGAAGAGGAAGAGGAAGAGGAAGAGGAAGAGGAGGAGGAGGAGGAGGAGGAGGAGGAGGAGGAGGAAGAGGAAGAGGAAGAGGAAGAGGAAGAGGAAGAGGAAGAGGAAGAGGAAGAGGAAGAGGAAGAGGAAGAGGAAGAGGAGGAGGAGGAGGAGGAGGAGGAGGAGGAGGAGGAGGAGGAAGAGGAAGAGGAGGAGGAGGAGGAGGAGGAGGAAGAGGAAGAGGAAGAGGAAGAGGAGGAGGAGGAGGAAGAGGAAGAGGAAGAGGAAGAGGAAGAGGAAGAGGAAGAGGAAGAGGAAGAAGAGGAGGAGGAGGAGGAGGAGGAGGAGGAGGAGGAGGAGGAGGAAGAGGAAGAGGAAGAGGAAGAGGAAGAGGAAGAGGAGGAGGAGGAGGAGGAGGAGGAGGAGGAAGAGGAAGAGGAAGAGGAAGAGGAAGAGGAAGAGGAAGAGGAAGAGGAAGAGGAAGAGGAAGAGGAAGAGGAGGAAGAATAATATTCCGATGCGAAAACAATGTTTCCCATTTTTCAAATATCATAAACTATACATTTTCGGAAAGCGCTCGCGCTTTCCTACCTCATGGTGTGGGTCCCTGGTCACTGACGGGTACTTTCGTTAATTTTGAGTGGGCTCCGCCCACTTTGTGTTTTTGGCCCTCTATACAGTAATAATGTTCAATTTTTGCATTACATGCTTATATGCACGGAACATGCAAGAGATGGGGAACGTATTCGTGAGCTACTTAGGGCAAATGAGTGCTTTATATGGGGATGATCATCTCAATGTAAAGTGCTCGTTTAGTGCGCACTTTTGCACGGGCTTCGCCCGTTTACAACGGTAATGTTCCATTTTCCTACTACTAATTAGTATGCACGGGGCGTGCATGAGTGAAGGAGTGCGTTAGTGAGTGTTTGGAAGTGGGCGAGCGCTTCACGCTCGATTTCGTGCACACTTTCGCAGCCGTGCTTTGCACGGCCTTACGAGATTAATGGGCCTCTCGCCAGCTTGTGGCGCTCGGGCCTAATGACACATATAAGGAGTATAAGAATAAGTATATAAGTATAAATATAAGTATAAGTCGCACCCCGGGCCAAAACTATGAAAAAAGACTGATGCGACTTATAGTCCGGAAAATACGGTATGTTACTTCTGCTGCCTTATATGCATCTTTTTTTTAACTCCGTATTGACTCTTTTTGCTGTTACAAATGTACAGTTTTAACTGCCATCTGCCGACCACAACTGTATTTATTTAGGTGTGGCTTCTGAAAACGTCTTACTTTCTCCCATAATCCTCTGTAAAAACAATTCCTCCAAAGTTTTTATTTCTGTAACGATGGTCCATACAAGACAAAAAAAAATTCAGTTGTCAGTCTTACGTATTTATAGTATGCTTTTCAGACTTTATATATAACTTGAAATATATATATATATATATATATATATATATATATATATATATATATATATATATATATATATATATATAGGCAGTCCAATGTACAATGTAAGGTGAGCATGCATCACTGTTCACTGACTGCATGTAAAAGCACGGACAGAAAAGCTGCGGCGATTTTTGGATTCTAAACAAATCATTCAAACAAATCTCGTTGCGCTCATGCAGGTCGGACAATGTGTGTCGGTTTCTCGTTGCCGTGACGGTTACTTCCTGAGGCCACGTTTGGTCCGTCCTTTAGAGCTGAAAATACAGAGGAAGTGAATTGATATGTAACAGAACTTAATATATTATTGTTTAAATATATTGCATTTGTTTGGAGTTGGGCGATAGACCAAAAATGAATATCTGAATGAATAATATATGATCTTGTGTATCCTTATAAGGATATTTAGATTATATTAAGTCAGTTTAAATGTGTTGAGGTTGAGGTTTAAGTATCAGAAAAATATTAAATTACTGTAAAATTACCCACAAAAGAGCAAAAATGTCATGCTATTTCCTTATTTGGAAGTTGGTTGAGCAGATGTTTCTTCCATATTTATTTTTAATCCGTTCTTTTTGCAGTATTTTTTTATCGACCATACTCTTGATAATCCAATTTTTTATATCTTCAAAACAACCTTTATCAGTATTTTGATCATCTGTCTGTGCCCACATTTTACATTTGATAACATTTCTGCTTTAGTTCTCCTAGACCAGGGCCCTGCAGCCCTCGACTCCGGAGCCGTATGTGGCTCTTTTATCCAGCTTTTATCCAGCTCCCTGTGGCTTTTGAAAATAATCAATGAGCATTTAATTACAATGTATTTCTTTTATTAAATGGGATTCTCAAGATTATGGTGATCTTGTAACATCTAATATGTGTCACAACCTCCCGCATTTCTTGAGCTTTTCAAACCCGAGGAAGGCCAACTATGGAAAAGAAAAGTGTCAATGTTCAACGCTATGAGTTCAAAATATTTTTATTGGATGCAGAAATGTAATTTAGTTTTATCTACAGTCATTCCTTGATTTAATTATTACATTAAATTGATAACATTTAAATAAACGCAACACCATTTAGTTTATACATAGCATAAAGGCTAAAAAACAACAACGTTATATGCGTTTTTAAAATGTGGTTTCCGGTGTTTCCTGTATTGTGTAAAATGTATAGTTTCAGATTTTATTTTGATTAGATAATTGCTTTCAGAACACACCCGTTTTACTGTTTTATGCCTCCTGGCTTTTGTGACAGCATTTACCTGGGTTAGTATCAGTAATCTTTGTTAATCCTCTCTTTATAATCATAAACAGTATGATTTTCTTTCAAACATTACTGTATTTATCTTTTTAGCCAAAGTTATTTTTAATCAAGATTACCTGCTGACAGTTTTCAAGTTGGAACAACACAAAACTAAAGGCATAATATTATAATACATTCATTATTGTTTGTAATTTGTAAATGTACATATTTAAAAGTCATGTGGAAAATTATCTGCAGATTTTGCTTCATTGTTTGATTTAAGTGACTTTAGCAATAGAACAAAAACATCCGTAATGACTGTAAAAGTATCTTCCACACATTAGTCCTGTGGGAAAAGGCAAAACCTTATGATATAAAAGTGCTGCTGCTATTGTTGCCCCCGGAGACTAGAGCTCCTGCAGCCTGATCATAGTTTTCTACTGTTAGTGGGATTTGCAAACAAAGACCCCGCTGCTATCTTTATCCACTGTTGCTGCCGGGATCCTTGACCATATCGAATCACCTTTTAATTCACAGCTGATTGTGCCAAGGCGACATAAAAGTCCAGTTGTGTCGTTATATATTAATTGAAGTGCCAACTTATGATGTGGTTATGACGGCTGAGTGTTTGCGGGAAAACGGGAAACTGTGTGCCAAAAGTAGAGTTTCAGACAAATGATTTCAGACAGGAGTTAAGAGAGCAGACAGCTGTTTTTGAACTTGTCCATAGAAACCAAACAGCATGCAATCATGTCACTCAGCACTGCTTTTATGCTTTTTACTGGTTATATCTAATTCACCTAACAGTGAGTTATCAGACAGCTGGTGCCAAGAGCTGCTTTTCATTCCACTTTAAACAGGGAACAGCTGAAGCACAGACTAAAAGAGGCACAAACCTGAAGTTTATATGAGGACAGAAGATACTATTGTCCTATTTTTGGTAACAACATCAGGGGCTTACATCTGATCTGCATCATCTTTTTATGTTATTTTATGATACAACTGTTGCAGAGTCCGACTCACATTTTCTGGTGGTCAGTGACACGGTTCCTCAGCACAGTCACCTGTCAGCAAAAACACGGTTGTAAGCTGCACCGCTCTCATTTTTATGGGAGCCATTAGATTCCATGTAGGTCACACAGGAAACATAAGTAAACATTGTATTTTTATAGCTACTGTCCAATGATTGACCAAAGACATTATTTTGTCTCAGTTGTATAAAATGTCTACATAAAAGCTACAATTTATAACACACTTCACCACTTTCTCCTAGACCATAGTGTCTTTGTGAGGAGAGTGCATACATGAGAAACATGTAAACACAGGACTTGGACTTTTGTCCAGTTGACAAAATATTGTAACAATAATTTGTATTTTACATTTGTATTGTACGTACATACATTCTTTTTTAGAATAAATTTTTTTTTACCAAATAAATGTTGCAATATGGTGACTGAAGGCTTCCAGGTAGAGAATATTTAAAAATAAAGTGGATTATTGATGAATATCTGAAATGGTCAACATTTTGTGCATAGTCAGATAACGGTTATCTAAATACATTTATGATTTTTTTTAAATACAATTACACAATTACACTGAAAAAATGTGCTGAACAAGCTCTATTATAGTTCAAGGTTTTACACAATAGACTAACATTCTCAACACAATTTATTAAACATTGCGATCTTATCATAGTTGTGTATAAGCTCAAAACCGTACTAAAGCAGTTCATGAAAGGTCATATTTTGTCTGTATCAGTACTTAAAACCCTACATATTACACATGTTCACATTCATACACCGCTTTGCGTTGCCCCTGGAGGCCAGGTGTGTCTAGACCAATGACACCATTGTATGTCCTGGAGCAGAGGGTCATGACAAAGCAGTGAATCATTCAAAATGTTGACGTTTGATGAGCCACCACATCTTAAGGCTCGGAACATTTATTTTAAGTCTGTACAGAAAAAGGTTTATGTTGGCTATGATAGCAGAATGTTTCCAATTTTACAGTAAAACGTACAGGGCTGCATTTGGTCCCTGGGCCATAGTTTTGGCACCCCTGGTTTAGAGCATATGGATTGATTGTTGTTCATTACAGCTACTTATTGTCCTCCTTACTCACATTGTCTGTGTAGCAGTTGGTAGGACTCGATATGCTTGTTGAGAGATAATTATTTCTAAGGATTTAGTCTTTATCTTTTTCTCTGTTCTTTACCATATTAGCACATCACACCATTGTACCGTAGTTTTCTCGTTAATTCTATTATTATTATTATTATTACACCCCAGTTTATTTTACCTCATATTTCTGCTTTGTGTGCTTGTACTGCAGTTCATACTTTTCCGTCTCCAGTTGACGCAGACGCTCCCACAATTCATTGGCTTTATCTCTGTGTGAAAGTCATGAGCAATGAGGAAGTACATAATCCCTTTTATTTTGGAAATTAACATTACACATTACTTGAGTTTGTCTTCTTTGAGGTGGTCAATGTTTAGCTCCTTGCGTCTGTCCCTTAAAATGTTCCTTTTCTTCTCCCGTTCAGTTTGTTTTTTGGTTCCTCCGTTTTGTGTCTGCCGAAAATACTACAATCTACTACAATGTGCTAAAATAAATGTATCCACTGTAAGTAATAACAGACCTTGTATCCAGTGAAAGTGAAGTTGCTTAGAATGAGCTTTTTCCTGGCACCGTCATCAGCTTTTTTCTTTGCTTCTTCCTCTTCTCTTCTGGCCTTTTCTTCCTATTAAATGAACCATTTGACCATTTGAAAGTCCAAATAATATGCTTTTATCGTTATACGTATAAGGTATAACTGTACAATGTTGCGCCAATAACTGCCTGAAAAGACAACTGATTTGGCACGGAAAACAATGTCATGACTCATACGACAATTTAGCAGAAGTCTGGACTTGTGTTGACAGTTGAAGGACTTTGATCCGAAGGAAAACTTTTGTGTCTTGTTTCCAAAAGAAACAACGTCTTACCGCCATTTTGTTCTGTCGTTCCTTTTCTCTCTCTGCTCTGATCTTCTGTTGATTTGCTCTGTCCGACCTGCGCTTCTCCTGAGAATTGTAATGAAAGTTCAGTTTCAGTCATACTTGGGACGAGTACTCGAGTTAGAGTTAATCTCAGATGGTGAGAAAGGGCCCGTGTAACTCTACGTGAGATTTACAGTTTTTGAAAGAAAATTCCAAAATAGAAATACATATCATTATTTATTTGGAATTGGCTCCATGTAATTTCAGTATTAATCTCATGGTTGAAAGTCTGTTTAATAATCTCGTCCTTGGAGTTGAATAATGGCACCACTTTCTGAACATTGTGCCAGTTTTTGTTTCATGTGGATATGTTCGCTCATTACAGAGATATGAACCATAAATCAGGTCAACACATCAGCAAGTCAAATTACCACAGAAACCTGACGTGTCTGAGCTCAGCTTCAAACTTCTTGAATGTTGTGACGTGAACACAACCTATGACATTACTAGAGTAGAAATAAAGAAATATGACCAAAATAAGTAATATAAGTAATAGTAAAACCACATGTGGTGAAACTCATACTTGAGTACTGAGTCATATATTTATGATTTATTGCAGTCGGACAGACAAAATGTTAAATGATTCACAGATTCTAGTATTTCCAAAACACAAATAACAAGCAATAATTCTAATAATGTAGTAATAAACATAGTACAAGCTCAAGTAACCAGTTACTCAAGTAGGGGTATTGTGGATTCAGACGTAAGTATGTAAATGTATCTGAGTATCACCCACCTCTGGTTTTAATTATCTACATTATTATTTTTTTTATTTATGTATGTATTTATTTATTTATTTACAAATGTATTTATTTACAAATGTATTTATGTACGTTAATTACTTACTAGATTGCTTACTTACTTACTTACTTACTTACTTACTTACTTGCTTGCTTGCTTACTTACTTACTTACTTACTTACTTACTTACTTACAGGTGACCTCTTTTCAATATAAACCAATGATATTACAATATAAACCAATACTTACTTACTAACTTACTAGCTTGATTACTTACTTACTTACAGCTGACCTCTTTACAATATAAACACAGATCCCATTGATTACGTACAATTCGGTCGGTGAGGTCCAGAAGCTCCTCTTCCTCCTTCTTTCTTTTGTCAAAATGAGCCCCGATCAGACCCTGCAGCTCCGTCAGGTCTTTATCCATTCGCTTTCGGTGAATGTCCTGCATTCAAACAACTCACACTTAATCCCATTTTCTCTCATGAGTTTTTTTTACAACTTGTTGGACTCGGTTGTCCTTACATCGAAGTCCACCTTTTCTCCATCTGGGATTTTTGGTGGTGCCAGACCAGGAACAAAGCCAGGCCTGAGTGAGGATAAGAGTATAGTTAAATAAGTATAAATGTGAAGTATTAAGGATGGGACAAGGATTTCAAAAAAATGAGACATGAGAAAAGACGAGATATTGACGTTTAAAAATGGGTGTGATTTTGGTCAGCTTTTTATTATACATTATAGGTTTTTACTTTCTTTATAACAGCGCTTTTTGTAACTACAACTTCTCCTCTTTTTTGTCGGTGCCAAAAGTAAACACCTGGTATAAAAATCTCTCAAACTCTTTTTTTTCAAGACGTGTGCGCAATCGTAACGCTATTTTGTCTCGTGACATCTTTGTCCCCTCCCTGTGTAATATGTTTACAACGTAAATCTCACTTTAATTTGCGTTTGGCTTCATCTGCAAATGTTGGAAAAAACACAAACAGATCATGTGATAAACAGATCCACAAACAAATGTTCCATTGCATTGTATCCCTCTGTCACTACCTTCATTGTCTTCTGCTGCGTCTGATGAAAGGTCAAAAGAGAATTATTGTATTTATTTATATGATTTACAAATTATTAATAAGAACTAAACATGAAATCAGAATCTTCAATAGAGATCCACAGCAATAGTTTAGTCTGTACTATTAAGAATTGCCAAACTGTATAAGCTGTAGAAGACATGTGTTAATGAATGTGTTTCTTTGACAGCTGCATGCAAATCACATCAGCTGAAGCCGTACCACCTTCTACCTCCTCTTCCTCCTCCTCCTCCTCCTGCTCCTCTTCAAAGCGATAGAATTAGAATTAACACACATCTAATCCGAGTTCTGCTGGTATATTTCTGCCACTTTTCATCCAAACAAATGGTCTTCACTCTGATGTTGTGTAGCTAAGCCTTGGCCTGTCACAATCATTACTTTATTGACTTATCGTTCAATATATGATCGATGGAACCGTTTTCTGAGGGGCTCCATTCGTCATCGCGTGTGCCTTTTCTGTGCACGAGTAGCAGAGGTAGAGGATGATATATCGACATTTAGAGAATGTTGTGAATGTCGATTGAAGAAAAAAGAGCTAAACAAATGTGAAAAAATTAAACTAACTTTTGTGAGTCATTTTACAGACATTTCACATTAGTCTGAACCTCAGCTAATATGTTTAGAAATGTGTTTTCACCTATTTCTGATTTCGAATTTCTATAATATTGTCTGGATATCGAGATACTCTCATTTGTCTCATTTATTTGAGCTGTATTGGTTCTGAATAATTAACACATATCGCACTCATTTAAGGGAATAACTACTTGTTTTATTATTAGTATAATTTGATATTGCAGCTCATGCTTTTTACATATAAATTTAGAAAAGGTTTTACAGGGATTCTCCTGCTTTAGTTTCATTGTGTCTGTGGCATTCAGACGTTTCAATATCATCGCTTATCGGCATATTTTCATTTGCAATAAATATATCGGCCTTCAAATGTTGTCATCGTATTGTATAGTTGTTATTGACCTTACAAAAACATGAGTCTATGCCTATATTTGACTTTCTCTCTCTATCTGCGCAGTTGAAATCCTCTCCCACAATAGGCTCGTTTTCCTCGGTCTGGATTCGGTTCCCTCATCGGTACTGGGGTCTCTCTGGGGGGGAAAGTGACACCACCTTTCCTGGTCAAAGTCCCCTTTTGCCTGAACAGTAACTCAAGCCCTCTCTCCACTGCAGCGAGGGTAAGCCAGCCGACATTTAGGCCACCATAAAAATGAAAGTGCGCATTGTGCTGGTGCCGCTTTGTTCCCTGAGGTCGTCTGCGGAGAACACTGGCTGACCTACATGGATCTCCAGCGCTCTCTCCACTTTGTGCAATGAAAGACAGGTGCTCCTTGGTTTTTCAGAGCAGCCAGAGCGGGCCAACCCATAACGGGACAAAAATAGAGGTATGATTCTTTTCTCATGCGGATGCTGAGCTCTTGACCTCATGGAGTGAAGCGACAGATCCACTGGGATGTGAAAACACTGTGAGATATGTCCCGGCCAGAACACAAGGGACCGACCGAGGAGTCAAAGGTCACGTTTACCGAGCAGCTCAAGGACACCAGCTGCTTCTACAGTGGCACCAAAAATACAGGTCGTGCTGCTGTGAAGATTAACAAGCATGTGGCGCTAAGAATGTCAAAATGCAGGGCTTAAGTCTGTGATCAAGTGACAAAAGTGGCAGGAAAATACAACAGTGTTAGTGTTTTTATAGTAACAGCACTGATATCCGGCTCATGTTCACACAAAACAGGTCAAAGCACATCAAATCATTTGGTCAGAAATGGTATTCTCTGTCATGTTTTCATGCACCACAAACATATGGATGTACAGTGTTGTACCAATTGTCGCTTTTTGCCTTTAGATAACTTACTTTGCCCCCTGAAAGAAATCAAACACCACAAACAATGCATTTAACATGAGCCTCCTGTTACATTTGAATTGAAAATAACACATGAAAAATACTCACTCATTGGCCGCTTCTTCTGTGTCAGACATGCTACAGCACCTGCTTAGGAGATTGTCCAGTTGTCAAGTTTGATGCCCTTTGAATAAATGTAACATAAAAGTGAATCGACTTACGGAGACAGTGAGTTGTAGACTTGAAATGAGCTTCAATGTGTGATTGTATATTGTGTCCTTCTCTGTTGGCCGTAAGCTTTTAAACCAGCTGCAGATCACATGGCGACTCGCTGCCCATGTCTACAATGGGTGGGCACATACCTGCAAACAGATGGCACATTGCATTAATGAGGAAGACAGATAAGACTTGTTCTATAATAATTCATATTTTTTTTAATCACTAAAGGGTGTCAGGGTGAAGGGGGAGCCATTTATGTCAAGGGTTAAAATAACAACGTTTGATTTGGCATGATTTTTGTCTTATATTTATGTCAAACTGTTTCCACAGGTCTCCTCCAGAAGAAAATCCTTTTCTTCTAAAGCTCCTTTATGTTATTAATCTGAGCCCTGCATGTACCAGCATGCCATCGCCAACATGCTTTGGTTTTGCCAGTTCTTCTGATACTTCTGAGGTTTATAGGCATTGGGTGACCCCACACAGAGTGTTTGGTCTCAACAGGAAAACTTCCCAGAGCTCAGAGGCACAACTAGGTTTTACTCAAGCTGCTCATTGCATAATTTAGATCATATTTTTGGAAGAGCAGGTCTTGAAGAATAGGGAAGGTTCTTAATAGCTATCAATGATTTATTTTTTGTTGTGAATACGTTTGTGGCTTTTGTCTCTTTCCTCATGCCATTAAATCCTGATGAATCCTGTGACTGGAGCTGAAGAAACTGTAAGTGAGTTCATTTGGCAAAGGATGATGAGCCAAGAGCAGTTCCAAATGCCTTCAGGTTAATCATCAAACCAACGTGTTTGAAAGACAACAAAGCCAAAGTGTTAAGTTGAGTAAGTCATATCGGCATTATCACACTGAGATAACAACATATTCTGTTCTAGTTGCTGACTTTGGTCCATATGCTTGAACAGAATTTCACCATTGCTTTGTTACAGACTCCACCTATGGAGAGGCGTCACAAACACAATACAAGAATACAAGCACAAGGTAATCAGCCCACATCATACACATTCACTAAGCAGTTATGACGGGGATCTATGACACATGTACAAGGTGTAATGGCCCCTCCACTGTGTTATCTAAACTCACTTTGACAAGTAGCTGGAGTTCTCACTTTCTCCTAGAGGCAGTAAACTGTGCGTGAGATAACACTGCCACCTTGTGGACGCAGGAATGTACTGACGATCCCAACATTATACACTGTGCTACACTCCCTGACCCCCCCCCCCCCCCCCCCCCCCCCAAAAAAAAAAAAAAAGGATTCAACTAAGCAATTACAGTAGGCCCTCTCCTCCTACTGGATAACTGTTACATGGGTGATGATCTTTCAGCTGTAACACGGTATTTAAACCCAACAGATGTAGTGAGTGGCTTTTCATTTCTGAAACAACCATGTGGAAAGATAAATCCCGTGGTCATGGAAAAGATGCCAGTGTGTTTGAAAAGGGTCTAATAATTGGCATAAAGCAGAGAAAACATCTAAGGAGAAGCAGATACTAATCTACTACAGATCTGAACCCCAGTGAGAGTGTTTGAGCTGGAGAAGGCTTTGTGCAGTGGTCACTCTCACATCATCAATACAAGATCAACTGGTGAAAAATAATGCAACACTGGATGGAAATAAATATTTTAATGTTTAATGCCACAGCAAATGTGTGCTGTAAAGCTAAAGGCGGTCCTACCAAATTAAATTTGAGTGTGACCCTTTTTTCTGTGAGTGTGACCCTTTTTTCTGTGGCAACTGGAAGTGTACGTGTATATAACTGTAAATGTAATTGTTAAAATTAGATATCTAAATATACATGCAACAAATGTATGTAGACTGAAAATCAATTACCAATTATGACCTAAATAGTTCCTCTCTGATGTAGTCTACCAGCCACACTCATGCAAACAGACAGGTGACGTCTGACCCCTGGTGGCGTGAGGTAATTGTCTGGGATGCTGCAGTTAAGCATTATAAACCTCTATATCCCTTTGTTGTTTTCTAGCCCATTGCAACTGATGATGACTGGATTTGTAGACTTTTATTTTGGTTTAATATACAAAAACACTTACAGCTTAAAATGTATAAATATATAACAGTGAACAAGTATAGAAGAAGCTTAATGTTATTATTTAAAGAACCAATAGAAAGATGACAGACTTTTTAATTGTTCTGTGCAAGCAGAGGTGAACTCAGTAAAACCATTATTAAGGAATTGTCAGTATTTTGTCTGTGACAGTTGTTTGCTGTGTTTATGTTATTTTTCAGGTCAGTAAAAAAACTGAAATTAAACATCTTTATTGGCTGGCACCCTTTGCTGCATCAAACATCTTCTTGCGTCCTTCCATGCCCGACATGGCCTCCACATTCTTCCTCCAGTCGCTCACTTCCACAGTTTTCTCCTGTGAAAACATACACGGATGTCCATATTAAAACTTTAACCTGACTAAAGACTGTAGTTATCTATCTTTGTAAATAGGACATACCTTCTCTGTGTCTTCTTTCTTTACAGATTTCAGATTCGCTCGGAGATCCAGGGACACTTTGTGTTTTGAACCCAGCAACGAGCGCAGGATGGCATCAGCTGAGACCCTCACTCTCCTCAGGTTTGGCCTTTTAAACTTCCCTCGCAGGTCCAGCACCTTGATGTTCAGGTCTTTGATCTGAAAGAAAGACACACCACTGTGTTTTAATGCAGTTTTAGCCCCCTAGACTTTCTTGGGCCCCACAGAACAAAACTGTGGTCTGCACAGGGGCGCCATATAATTTAAATCATTTCTAGCAAGCATTCATTTATACTGAATAAAAAGCAACTGATTTTCATTTCATCACCATTCATACGTGTCATACTTTGTTGGTCCTTCCAATACTTACTATTACTAATGCATTATCTTCAGGGTCACATTTACCTCTCTGGTGTTGTGCTGAACTTTGGCTTCAATGTCATACCGCTCCTCATCGACTTCGTCAATTTTGGCGTGCATCTCTTCACACAGGGCCTAAGGCAAAGGGGTTACTGAGCTACAAAAGTTATATTTTGAATGTCTCCAGGAAACACGCATTACCTTGAGTTCCTCTGGGGTCATGCTGTTGGCTTGTATCGGAGGAGCTTTTTCATCTAGATATCTGGCCTTTTCTTCTTCCTTTTCCAGTAGCTCTTGCTCCAGTTCCTCTTTGGCTTTTGCCACCATCAAGCTCTAGAATGCAGGAGATAGAAACAAGATTCAAGGCAGATTTACTAAAGCTCTGGGCCCCCACATTTGTCCACAAGCACGCACCTTCAGCATAAGCTTGCGGGACGCAGAAATTTTTGATTTCTGCAAAAGAGACATTTTATCTTTCTCCAGTTTACTCCTGTAATTCTCATACCACAATAAACATATAAACACCTACCTCTGGTCTGTGGGGAAAAGATGGCAGAAAACAAAATAAAAAATGAAACAAAAATGAGTGCTTTATTTCTTCCAGACAAATATTTTAACACGTCCAGCTTTAAGTAACTTTATGGCCATTTGATGTGTGATGCTCAATGGAAAGAATAACAGAAAGACAATCCACTTACGCTTTCTCCGGCATCTTGGCTATTCAGGTCCCCTGCAAGACAAAAATAAAACCTTTTGGCTTTTGAAGTGGTGGACAGCGGGGACCACCAAGGTCTAATCCAGAGAGTCTCAACTATGCTGTCAAATTTAGCCCCATTATACAGACATCCTTCCAGCCTTGCCTACAATGGACAGATTGTGTTGAGTGACAGTGGAATGACCTATTCATGGATTAAGAAACACATTTTCTTGTCTTAGAGAGACTTGGACCTGCCAACTGAGGTCGACTTCTTGTTTTGTAGCTCAATCTATTTGGGCTTGAGCAGGAGTTCTTTCACCTCGGAGGGGGATTACTCAGTCCACCACAAGGCAAAGTGATGGCAGACAGGCAAAAGCAAACACAGATCAACATGGCAGCTCGAGCACAGAGATAATGCTCACTCTAATCACCCATGTCCCACCCACACTGACCCAACACTGTATAAGACACAAATACAGCCATGCATCCCTTTTCTTGGAAATGTATTTGCCTGGTGCAACTTCACGTTATCCACACAGAAGATGTACTGGAAAAACAAATAATGTTTTTTTTTTAAATGTTTTTATTATTATTTATTATTATACATTATATGTATATGATTTATACAATTATATTTGAACATCATTTTGTGTAGCCACTGCTCTAATATCTCATGTCATTGTCTATCTACAAACATCTAGCATTTTTGCTTTAACACATTAATAATTCATATGTCCATATCAAATAAATAAATACATAAATAAAATAAAATCTACTAACAGTTACAAATCTTTGTACTCAGACAAAGAGTACAGAAAGAGTTTTCTCAATATTAAATGTTTTTTTTTGCTCCAGGTCAACCATGAAAAAGCAGTCTTGATCTCAATGGTTTTTACCTGGTTAAATAAAGGTTAATTTATAAATAATATTCAAACTAGTCTACATAACTAAGTGTGAATGGAGCCAGAGCTTACCGTACTGCGGATACTTCGGATGCTGACAGACCACACAGTGATGGGGAGAAGAACACAGGGGAATATTTATCTCTGCTCCCTTTGTCCCTCCTCTCTATCACAAGGAGTTTTAAATAGAAGCACACAGATAGTGACGCCCAATGGCACTCTCACACTTTTCTGTTTTCTGTTTGAGGATTATGTGCCGCTGAATGTGACACATCAGGTTTAGGGACTTTCACGTGAACCTAAATGCATAAGGCTTCTCTTTTTGACATAATTTTCAAGAAACTATCTTTATTTTTATTCAGTCTTGTTCATCCTATATTAGCGTTGCATAAAGAGACATTTGTAAAAGAAGTTCCTTGATGATGTTGTTTTTGTTTGTTTGCTTTGTTTCTGAACTGTTCATAGAAAAGTTGAAGATGTGCCATAACTCCCTGGAGATGGCAGGGCCCCTTGTGCTGATTAGGATAATAGCTACAGACAATGTTAAGCCATGGTTCTAAAGCAGGAATGTAGTTTCCAGTATACATTTGGCTAAAGCTCTCTAACTAAACATAGACAAATTGCAGCAACATGTGATGCTGCCAGTCTCCAATTTATTCTCCCAGACAACACTACAAAGGCCGAATGTGTATGTAGAATTTTTATTTCATGACATAAATGTATCCCCAGATATGACATAAGCATTTTCAAATCAATAATAGCTTTTACTGATAACAGTTGTAATGTTGATTTATTCTTATTTACAAAAAAACATTGGACTTGATGACCACAATGTTCATGTTAAAATCTGGGGTTTTGGTTCTCAAGATATTTGTACAATCAGAAAGTCAAATTATTCTCTCATGCAGCTTTAATTTTCATACAACTAAATCTTTCTCTGATCTGAATGGTCACTACCTAAAGCCCGGCACCTGCAGACAATCATCAGTGCTAGTGCAGCCTCTGCAGCTCAGTGAGTCTGGAGTTCTGGAGGTTGAACACGAGGCCTGGCCTGTCCATAAACCAAGCAGCAGTACTTTTCTAAACCAGTAGGCGCACTGGCTACACACCATAGCTCTAAGTCATATCCTACACAAAATTGCTCAATAAATAAATAAATAAATAAATAAATAAATAAATAAATAAATAAATAAATAAATAAATAAATATATATATATATATATATATATATATATATATATATATATATATATATATATATATATATATATATATATATATATATATATATATATATATATATATTTTAACAAGAATATAAAATCACACATTAAATCGTGTAATGTGTATATCAATGTAATATTATTACATTGATACTGCGGTACATAGTTAAACAAAGAATGTTTGTGTTGTGGTTGTGCCACAGGAGTTTGGACCAGAGCCCGAGCTGGAGCTGAGTCAGTGTCTCAGTCCCTCAGGCTGATTTGATTTATGACACTGTGAAATGCAGCGTTGGCCTATGGCAGCTGATTATAATTCCACTGTACACGGCATGTGGGATTAACTGCCAGACTGTCTCCTGGAAGCTGTGGCACATGCTGTGGCGATATAAGGCCCAAAAATAATCTCACTCTCTTATTTATCCATCTTCATTTTAGCTTCAAATGCTTTTCTTATTCAAACAACTAAAGATAAGATAAGATAAGATATTCCTTTATTGTCCCACATGGGGAAAATATGTGAATCTTAATTTCATAAACATAGACAAGACTTTTTAATCAGTGTGAATAGTTGACAAATTTGAGTTCCAGTAGATTATTGTGCAATTCACTGTGGTAGCTTTGAAATGTCTGTTTTGGCCAAAACATCCCTTATTTAAGCATGTTTTGTTGCCCAAATCATCATCTGACTCATTAGTTCAAACACCTTTATTCAGGTGCAGTCAACAGTCGATGTAGATGAATGTGTTTTTCAGGTCATTCATTGCACTGGTTCAACCTGTTTGATTAATGTTAAAAGTTAAAAAAGTAGTTTGTGATGCCAAAACCTTTGATATTAAGCTCAAAGCCTTTTTTTAGTGAATAGTCCATAAAGCTGTCTGACATCAAAACGTTTTCCAAAATGAGCTTCCATTTTAACTGTAAAATCTGCATAATTCTTTGCAATATTAGTTACAATAACGCCCAAATGTAATAAAGCAGAGAGGAATCTTGCCATTCCAAACCTTGCAAAAAAAACAAACACACAAAACAAACTTCAAGATCAGTCAAATGTTTCAGCATTTTTGTTTTATTTTAAATGAATTTGCTTGCCTCAAAATTTTAAAAGTGAAAGTCAGTTTACAAAAGCTTTATACTTTTCCGGTTGTTAAGTCGTTTTAAGATCCTTTGGATAAACACACACACTAAAAACCATGAGCATATGTAATATAATCAAATCTCCAGATGGAGCAGCGACATTTGCGTGCACAATCTTTTGCCCTTGTTTTCAGTCTCTTGTAGAAGCAGCAGTGAGGATGAGGGCCTCAGGTGCAGAGCACAGATGTGGCTGAAGGTGAGCTGTTGCCGCGGGCTTCACTGAGAGTGAGCCAGAGCGCCGGCCCCCTGACCAAACCCAAAGCCCTTTGGACCAAAACTCTTAGCGTAACAACCTAGATCAGTAAAATAAATGAGTAACAGATTATGAAGTAACCTTTTAGTATTTGAAGGCGAAATCGGCACAAACCTTTACAGTAGATCTCTCCATCTCTATCAGCCAGTGTTGTGGACTCCAGGCCTTTTCCACATTTGGCACATCGAAAGCATCCCTTGTGCCAGGACTGCAGACGAACAGAAAGTGATACATTTTCGATTGGACAAATATCACGATGTATTTGCTCTTCTTACATTGCCTCCTCCGATAACCTTCTCAGCGGCATACACCGTTTTCCCACATCGAGGACACACTTCTGAGCCTCCCGCTTTCTGGGCAAACTTGGAGGCATTAGGATTATTCGTCGGGCGATGAGGAGCTTGTCTGTCAAAAACGTGTCACATTAAACACCTCCTATTTTCAATACTTTTAAAATGTGTAATTCTGGCCCAGACTCACTCTTCAGGCTTGATTCCCAGCCCTTCACCAGTGTCCATGCTCAGGGTCCCCGCTCCGCCTCCAAAGCCGTAACCCTTTGGTCCATACTTCTTGCCGTAGCAGGATTTACAGTAGATCTCATCCACATGGACAGCCACTGTGGTGCTGTCCAGGTTCTTCTTACATACCACTGAATACAAAGAACAGAAAAAACATTACAAAATGGTGTAGTTATCATATTTTGTAATGTATTTATGTCACAGTTATTTTAAAAGTTATTGGAAAGAACTACTAATGACTTTACATGCTACTGTAACTATAAAGTCAAGTGGGTATTACTCAGTTACATGTACTTTTTGATTATGTGTTTACTTCTACTAAATAATAAATATGTAACAGTACTCTTTTTGAGTACTTTTTTTTTTCTTTTTCGAATTTTTGTGGTAAGATATATTTTTTAATTGTTTTATGTTTTGTCTCTCAAATTACATTAACTTCATATTATGAATCAGATGTTCCGTTCAGTTACTCTTACCTGAGTAGTAGTTTACCCAAATCATTTCTAGTGCCTTGACTACTTTGTGCACTTGAGTTCTAACTGTGATACCTGTCTCATTGGGGATATTGTGGAATCAGACATTTTATATTGATTAAGTAAAGGAATTAAATGTCAAATTTTGTTCAGAATTAATGGCTATTTCTACATGCACACCAAAAACCTACTTTATTATCTCGTATCTGGAGTTTTTATATTATTGAACAATTACATCGGAGTGAGTAATCTGTCTGATTGTTCACATTTTTGCAGGACAATTATGAAAAAAAAAACCCGGCAAACTAAAAACTAAAAACAAAACAATTATGATAAAAACAAAAAATGATGATGAGTACCTGGTTAGCATCTGAATGACCAGGGCTGATGCCGCCCAATGGCTTCAACATCCTGCTGCATATAAACAAATATGACCTCCTTTACTCCTCTTTCAAACCACAATCAGAAGACCACAAATTCAGGACCACAGAACACCGTGAATCTTCATCTAAGAGCCACAAACCACTCTTTTGTTGGCAGTGAGGTGAAGATTCTAAGCATGTTTGAAAGATGAGTTAAAGAGGCCATTTTTGTTAAAAGAGAATCCCTCTTTAAACAGAAATGGAGGTTTAAGGCTTAATTTACTGAAACAGGTGAACAGCAGCATTTTGAAACCAAGGGGCGGGGTCAGCTCGGGCCAGTCAGGTGCTGATTATGTACTCATCAGTGATGAGGGAGCGGCAGCCAGCTAACAATAGGATTGATATGGTCCTGGGATGTTAGGATAACTAAGAAGTTTAGTTTAAGGGGAAACTGTAAACAAGACAGGCTATTATCAGGAGGTTCCGCCCAGAGGGGAGCGCTTTCTCAGAGGAGAATAAATACTCAGACTAGATCCATAGATAAAGAGTGACTCTTGGATGAGAGCCGAAACATCTTGTTTTTCTAACAGTGTCCAGATGACTATAACTGAATCTTTTTTCTACAATTCTAGTTTTGTAATTTTTTCTGGCCATGTAAATGTAATAAAAACGTTTGTAGTCATAAGGCATAAGACAACAATCAAGTAAATGTTCTGTTTTCTTGAACTCCTGCTGCCCCATTGTAAGTAGAGGGCACTTCCAACACTAAAGTTAACTATTGTTCTTGTGCTTGGAAGCGTGTGCAGTGAGTCCACACAATCCTTTTGATATGATCACAATGCGGTGGATTTTTCTGTTTTTCTTTTACAAGAACATAAAAGAAACGATGTCTCTGAAGTATAACACCCTGACGTAACCTATATCGTTGCTTGACTTTTTACACAATTTATTTGCATTCCACTCACTGCATTCTCCGTCAGCTCCGATAAATCCTGGCCTGTGTTTGAGCAGAGCCATGTGTCCTCCTCTGCCTTTTAAGGAAAACTTTGTCACATGTTTGCACGCTGTCCAAATAAGGAGTGGGATTCCTAAGTGCGAACCTGCGGATGCTCGATTCCTCCTGTCAAATACCCCACACTCCACTTTTATCTGAGTTTTTTTCTCTCTTCTCTCTGAATGGTTCGTGTGAGTCGCTCGACAACTTAAGAAGATTATGTGAGATGTGAATACTTACTGCACAGAAAGCAGGATTTGTGCCAACTCTTCCCCTCGCACTGCACTTCCTCTGCGAAGTACACAGTTTTCTGGCAGCAGCCGCACTTGTTTCCTCCTCCTAAAGGCATTCTGCGACCACACACAAGACAAACTGATTTACCTATTTATCATGTCTTCATTCACTGTCTAGTTCAGCCAATGGTCATTATCGTTAACACAAATCGGAGGTAGCGACATCCATAAAAGGAGAGGAGTTATACCAATGACTCAAGGTTAACAATAAAATGTAAATTACTAGAACATTTCAGCTCAACGTATTTTTGAACTCTGACAAAATTACAAGTGAAATCCCCAATATATCAGGCAGATTAATTATTGAAATGTTTGATACAATTATGTTTTACTTGTTATGAATAGGCAATTTGATGTTACGATGCTAATTTACAGCAAAAACCAAACATCAAGCTTTAAATGTGTCATAGTCTCAGGTATTATTTCAGTTCAAAAATAGAAAAATATTGCTCTACAGTCTAAAGTGCTTACCTGTCCGGTGTTGAATGTTTTTGCTCTTTATTCTGAAGATGCAGCTGAACTCAAAAAGTTGGCCTAAGAAGTGAGAGGCTGAGTGGACAGTGGAGCGACTGAGGAGGAGTCTGGAGGCAGAGCGAGCGCCTAAGAAGGGAGGAGAGTGTGAAACATGCTACATTTGAGAATGACCTTGTAAGAGCAGCAATGAGCTATTGGAATTCATTCAAACAGAATTTAAAGCCAATTTGTCATCTTAAAACCTAATGAAAAGCCCTTTTTTAATTTCCGAAGAACACAAAACAAATGTGATGTTGTGGCTTCTTCCTTGCGCTTGTTTTGCTTTTCTCTGGGCATTGTTCACCCCTTTGTCACTTTTCCAACTCTTTTGGTTCATCTTTGTTGTAGACTTTGAGTAATTTGTCACATAAGTAAAACCCTTGCTCTTCTTGGTAGAGGTCATGGGACGTCCTCTCCAGAGACCATGTATAGACTTTTTAATTGACTATGTGACTTGTGGGTCAAGTGGTCTCCCCTACTGTTCACCCTTAACACAACAGGGAATGTGAGCATAGTACAATACTCTCTTGAATATACCTGAAAACTTGAGACTTAAAGGTGCACCATGTCACTTTTCTGCCATGGAGGTGTCATTGCGTCATAGCAGTGGTTTGCCCTTTTTTCCTTGAAGCCCCCCCCTGCTGATCCGCAGACTTTCCAGGGGCCGGTCCAAAACTCTGGCCCCCACAAATGCATTACGTGATAATTATTATTTATTTCAAACAAAAACACCCAATGTCCAATTATTTGTTTGTGGTATCATGTATTAACTTATCTTTATTTGGCACAGATTATTACTTTGATGACCTGACCCTCTGACCAGACAAAGCTCTGGGGAACTACGATTTTCACAATACAGCATTGTCTCAGTCTCAGCGGCATTGAAGGACGGGTCAAATGCGAGGCCCTATGATGACACAAAGGTGTAACTTAACCATATGGACAGATCAGGTCAGGTCTGTGGAGAATATTCTCAAGGCTTTTTTCAATTATAAACATTTGTTTGTAAATCATTGTAGTTCATGGAGACTTGTCTTCTTTCTGTAACCTGTAAGGCCAGTGTGATATTACACTATCAGACCCTGCTCTGAAAGATGGAGTTATGTCTTACCGTACGTATTAAAACTAACCATCACCCCTAATCTTTTATTCCGACAGCTATTAGGCTGTTAAACTTTTTGCAGGTCTTGGGGTTCTCTCTTGTGTGCTATTTTAAGCCTCTTTTATTTCACACATATGATTATGAATGGGCTCCACCATGTTTGTTGTGTGATTGGTTTGTTAAACTGATTTTTATTGTCTGATGCTGTTCTATTGCATTGCTCCTTTAAGGAAGGATAGAGTTGTCTGAATGAGAATCTGAAATGCAAAAATGGTAAAAAAAAAAAAAAAAAGCATTCTGTGGAACATTACAAACAACCAGAATATTCACATACACCTATAAGATATTTGTGCATTTCGTAATACAATGCAATTTTACACATCATTTAATAAGCAAACCAGTCAATTATACAATGCCATCAAAGTGATTTTCGTCGTCCCGTGTTATTAAATGACTTGCAGTATTAATGGCATGTCTAGACTCGGGGCACAGATGGCATTTTGCTGTGACTTGTCCACTCTGACATTCAACAGTTGTAGCCCTTCAGTAAGAGAAGTGGACATGTGACCTTTACTTGCATTACAAATTGCCATCTGAATGCATGGCTGTTAAAATAATATCAGATTGTCTAGACTATTGTAGATTTATTTTGTTTCTTATGTTAAAAGTGCGGGGATGCTGATACATAGTGCCAAGCCTCCCTCTCCTCCCCGCCCCTCCAGGATCCTCATCATCATCTGAGGAGACAGTGATGAACTCCAGAAGACTATTTATAGTCCATGGTTGGCCAACACTAGCCCTCTGTCTCTGCTTCGTGGACATGATCCGCCTGGGCTAGTTGGAGTCATGTGACCAGGCGGCTCATGACAGACAGAGCCAAGAAGAGGAGGAGAAGTGATCAAGAGAGCGCGGTAAACCCGGAGGAGGAGGAGAACAGAAGGACGCGGCTGGGCAATGCTCCAGGCTTATGTGACTGGAGTTTTGGGCTCGACTCAGGGATTTTGCACTTGACCTAAACCAAAACGCTTCCCCATGATGTCTTCGTTTTGGCAGCTTTGACTGTAGAAAAAATTGCCAAGCTTTCAGGTGGGTCTGCTTCACCATTCATCTGCTTACATTTTTAGATTTTCTTGTTGATTTTAATACTAGGGTTGGATGAAATAATAAAATAGGCATGCTATATTTACTTTCATTTGCAGTGTGTTTGCACAGGCACAGCTATTTCTTTTGACCTATAGTGAAAACAAAAGTCAGAAAATGTGTTTTTTGTTATTTTTATTAAATCTACTTTCTATTTTTTATTATTTTTTTGTTATTTTTATTAAATCTACTATCATGTTACGTAATTAATGTCTTGAATGATTGCAGATCATGTCCTATTTTAATTCTTTCAGTTCATCCTTTTTTGCAGGTTATTGCCAAAGAACACCAAATGCAAAAACTAAACCAACACTTTAATTTAGGACCACATGTTATTGTTGATTAAGTGGTATTTGGCAGATTAGTTAGTTATTCAGGCAATACATAGTGTTTATAAAGCATGTAATGATGCATTTTACGATTACGTCCAAAATCATCCATATGATGCTGAAACAAAAAGCGTGGTTGGAAAACACAGTTGTTGAATACAGATTAATAACCACAAAACATTAAGAAATATCTAATTACATTCTTAGTATTCCCATTAATACTCATCATTTGTGGTCACTGAACTACAATGTCACCGAAAAATACAAATCCTTTTCCAAGCCCTTTAGCTTTACACAGCACTAATTTAATTGAACTAAATCGTTACCCTGCATGTTCAAACCTGACCCAAACCTAATCAGTGTGGTCAAAAGAATCAAATCACTGTGTTTCCAACTGGTACAGCCTTGTAATGTCATTTAGATGTAGATAAGGAGTTTGTACGCTCCCTAAACAGAATTACTTTTATTTTATGGGGGAAATTCGGTAATTGCATGTATCAGGGAATCTTTCCACTGGACTGGACCGTAATGCATTTAAACCAACTGCTTTTAATATCGTTGCAGTTTCAAAACGCGACCAGCAGAGGTCAGTAACAGCTCGTTTAGGTGGACTGTGACGCTGAGACACACCCATGTCTCTCTCTTCCCCTCTCTGTCCCTCTCTCTACCTTTCACTAGACTCTTTCTCTCCTCGCCGGTAGCTTTGGTTGGTTGCAAACTGCTGCATCGATGCAAAAGGTGACACGGGTTTGTTAAGTCAAGCGTAAAGGGAGCAATAGACTGTGATGTGTATGATTAATAAGCAGCAGCATCACGGCTACTACTTTGAGACGCGGAGGACGTGTCTGGGACTGCAGAGCGCGTCTGTTTGTACCTGCCTCGCACCGGCTTGATCCCGTAGATTGGCCCAGTTAATTAAACAGTAATTATGTTCTGCACAGCTCAATAGATTGTATATCGTTCATAATTTGTTCTCCCCGTTTTTTCTCAAGGTCAGATGGTTGTGTGTTGTCTCCCATTTCAGATGTATTAGTGTGACCAGTAGCCTGTTGGAATGAATGATTTGACAAGGCAATTATATGAAGTGGAGAGCCATTAACACAATTATGCTGAATAATGTGAGTTGATATACATGTGTTTGGTTTTGAGTTGCTGTTGTTGTTATTGTTACTGTTGTTGTTGTTGTTGTAGTAGTAGTAATAGTAGTAGTAATAGGTTCCAGGTTGTTTGTAACCATGTCATTTTGATGCAGCAGGACTGAAAAGCAACAGTCTATGCAAACCTGTAAAATGAAATAGCATTCCATAAATTGCAAAGCAGCTTTCAGTGATTTACTTTGCTTTATTGTCTGACAGTAGCTACAGGTATGTGTGTACTGTACTGCCTCTTTAACTTCAAATAGGTGTCACTGATCCACCTTAACAGCACCGCGCTCTTCCTTGACTTTACACCTTGCTCTGGGCATAATCTAAATCTGGACTTTCTGCCTGTTCTTTATTGTATGTCCTGCTCTTGCACTGCTGCTATTAAGTTGCATTGTGCATTTTATGTTCTGACACTTTCCCCCTCCAATCCACAGCTCATCTATTAGAACAAGGTGTGATAATGTCCATCATAATCACTGTCCATCCCTATAGCCCACATTCCCACAGTGGGTCACGGCGAGGAAGCATTGCCCCATAAGCGGCCAGTGACAAACACAAAGTGACAATTCAAATCAGTCCAGTTCAGTGGCTCAGGCTGTGACTCAGGGCAGAAAAGATGCACACTCAACGAATGAGGACGGGAAGCTCGTGCATGAGGATTTCATCAGGTTCTACTTGGCCTACTTTGTGACTTGCCACTTTACAGCGGTCCAGGTCCATTTGTGAGCTGGAGAAGAGTGGCGGTGCCTGGTAGCTGCACATCCACAACTGCTGCAGAGGATGTGTCTGGAGTATTGTTATGCAAGCGGGAAGAGAGCAGAGAGCAGCCCTACTTTGATCTAGACAGTGGACGGACCAGCGCATGCCTTTGGTCTGCAGCTTTCATCAGCGGACGATAGATTTCTGAGCCGTTGCATTGTAATGGGACTTTCTGAATTAGCCATCACACCACTCTATAAATAGGTAAGTAATTGACACTGAAGGTCAGTCTTGCACCCTTTACAATGTTCACCAGTTTGAGTTGAGGTTTGTTGTATTTTATGTAGTTTAAAGTTGCATGTTTCTGCTGCTTATGTCAGACTGCTTTGATACAAACGTGAGTGGAAAAGTTCCCATACTGTGTCAACTTAACATGATACACGTTTATGGAACTTATGTGCTCATCATTTGTATAAATCAAAGTAGCTTTTCTGAGACCCCGGGGTAAATAGGACAGAATCAGGCTGCTGAACTAATTGCTACAAAGACCCTTCTGTTCTGCACTGGACCTTTATTGTCCTGGGATGGGAAAGCATGTTCTCTGTAAATGTTGGGACTGGGAGTGCTGACTCATGCTAGTCTGCTGCTGTACGAGGCTTTGGACTGTTCATCCAGTGAATTACATTGACACAAAAAGCAAGAATGAGTATACGAATATATGAGAGGGAGCAGTCTAAATGAGAAAGTATTGTTGTTTTAGATTTCTTGAGTCTCTGCACGCTATTGTAGCTGCTTGTGCCTAAAAAGTTTATAGACCGGACTAAAAATGCTTATTTATAGTAATCAATAGCGTGATATCCTTTTTTGTAACAGTAGAGTTGCACTGGCTGCTATTGTGAAATTGAGCTGTGGTTCACTCCAGGTTTGATCAAACAAAACAAACTGGACTTTTCCTGTCGTTTTTAGTGTTGCACTAAATAAATCACTGTAAATATCATGTTTGGTTCAAGTGACAGTACGTTCATTTTGTTGAGCTTCTCTTGTATTTGAGCCAACTTTATCACAATCTTTTTCAGGATACTTTGTCACATAGTCAAGTATTAGAGTTGTAATAAATAAAATAAAATACAATAAGTGATGCCCAGATAATATCAAAAGTATTAATTCTGAAAAACAAAACATATGTAGGACATTTTAAAATTGTCTTGGTTTTTGGATCAGAACACATGTAATATTGAAGAATCATGAAAAATACATCATAAGTTACAAAGAAACAGTCCATATCCCTGTTATTAAAAAGTTGTGGACAGAATTTATTTCCAATAAAACCTAATTATATCCACAGATGACTTTAACGGTCACAAACTTGTATGTCTAACAGTGCATTATCCACCAGGCCAAAGCAAATGTCCATTATGGGTCGAGTGGCTCAATGCCTCCCTTTATATAATGATGCACACAACACAGATGGTGCCATAATTCAATTCTTTACAGGGAGGACTCTGGCAGTGGCAATAACACAAATGATGCATGATGTCATCTCCATTCGGACCATTGTAGTGGACAGTCTGCCTTTTTTAACTCTAATGATTCCAGTGTTAAATCAGTCCTATTGATTTAAGGTAGAGCAAGCTAACACAGACTATAGTGAGAGGAGAATGGTGTTGAATAAGTGTGTACCATGTCTGGTGTTTCTACTTGTGGTTGATGCATGTAACAGATGCTTTGGGTTTCCTTTCATATATTCAAACCACAATCAGGCATAGCATTGTCCTGGTTTGTAACTCAATAAACACAACATACAGTATTGTATTGTTTTCCTATATACATTCCGCCTCCTTTTCAATACTAGGTTACTGTGAATGTTTTTGTGGTCTTTCTTTGCTCTTCTGGCTTCTGTGGCGGATGTTCCACCTTAGCTAACCCAAAATGACATGGGATGGTCCTGAAAAGCTAATACATATTTAATGCCTTTCATAAAAAGATGTTACGCAATGCACCTATTCTTGGAACTTAGTCGGGGCAAAGATAATTTGTATTTATACATGTATTTGTATTGTTGTCAATTGCACACTTGGCATGTTCTTGTAAATTGCATTACTTTATGTAAATATTATATTAGTCCATATTTGTCCTACTAATTTAAATGTTGCATTTGACATTATAGAGTAGACAATAAAGGCCTGTCGCAGTACTGCCCCACTCTTGGGCAATTCATTATGCAGGATGGGTCAGTTGCATAACGGCCTCATTCACAAGCTTGATTTGATTAAATCATTCATGTTTGTGCTGAAAAAACCTACTTTTGGATATTATATATATCATGTTCTCCAAGTTGGGGTGCACGGTGGCAAAGGCGGTTAGCGCTCTTGCCTCCCAAGAAAGAGATCATGCGTTTGATTCCCGGACCAGACCAACATCACATGATCTCTCTGGGTGGAGTCTGCATGTTCTCCCCGTGTTACCGTGGGTTCTCTCCGGGTTCTCCGGCTTCCTCCCACCGTCCAAAGACATGCATGTGTTAGGTAAAAATTGGTGACTCTAAATTGGCCCTAGTGAATGAATGTGAGAGTGAAGTGTCTGTTATGTCTCTGTGTTGGCCCTGCGACAAGTTGGCCACTGTCCAGGGTGTACCCCGCCTAAGGCCCGAAGTCACTGGGATAGGCTCCAGTCACCCGCGACCCCAAAAGGGAACAAGTGGTAGAAAATGGATGGAGAAAATGGATGGATGTTCTCCAAGTGTCCAGCCAGTCAGTTGTTTGTTCTCTAACCCAAAGTGTAGGATTTTATTCTGTCGTGTCCTAGGCAAGAGATTTTACCCATCTATTTATTTAGGATCCATCCATCCATTTTTATTACATTATTATTACTGGACCAATAACAATTCTGTCAGATCCTGTCAGAGCTTTCATCTTTATTTCTAATCTATATATATTCCATAGTAAGTATATATATATATATATATATATATATATATATAAAATATATATATTATATATATATATATATATATAATATATATTATAGATACAATTGTTTTGAAAGAACTGGCTGAGGTGGACCACCATACAGCAGCTACATTAAAACATTAAATGACTCACTGAGAGACTTAATCCTTGTCATAAAATAAGTGATGAGCTCATTTACACAAATCTAATCATTTCATAAAACAAGATAAGCAGGCTTCAAATTAAAGTCATCTTTGTGTTATTTATAGAGCGTAACTGACCACAAGAACCCTGAAGTCATACAGCATAAAAATGGATTACATTTTTTAAAAATATAAAGTCTGCACCCCACAGGCAGATTAAAAAAAAAAAAAAAATAATAATTCAAATAATACATTTGGTTTAAATGTAGCTATTTTAGCTTCTTGACTTGAGTTGTACTTTTAACTTTATCTTAACTTGACTACAAGAGGCATCTGTTAGTTGCTCTTTCTTGTGATATCTCTTGGAGCAGTTTCTAAAGAATATCTAAACTTGCTCACCCATTGTAACTGACTGTCTGGCATATGGGTTTTCGATCTAGACATTATTCTGTTGTTTACTGTGGACTCAAACTTGTCATTTCTTATAAAGTCTGTGCAGTTGAATTTGGCTTTCAGACGGTGGAAAACGTGTCTTGCATTTTGCCCTGGCTGAACCTCAATCGCGCAGTGCAAAGTCACAAGAGGACACAGCAAATCTGGGCCTTGGTGCTATATATAAGAATTAGATCATGCCTCTTGTCAAAGGGAGAAAATTGAATTGGGCAGAGGAAATATCTCCTGGTACAATTTGAAAGCTTGTCGGACTTCTGCAAACCAAATAAAACTGTCATCAGGTGTGACCACAAAACAGTGTAATTACAGTGAGCATCTTAAACCTCCGAACCACTGACCAATTTCCACTGTTGCCCATCTATGTTTTATAGTCAAGCTATAATTTAACGATTCATTTTGATTGATTGTAGCATATGAAAGTATCTTTATGCCGTCCTAGTTTTGTAAAGAGGTATTTCTGTGACAAATTGCCAGTCGGGCCAAGTGTAAGGGTTGATTTCATGTTAGACAGAGAGATATTTGAACTGCTTTGAAGACACCACGATGAAACGGAATCTTCTTGAAAAAAGGCATTCAGATTGTGTGCTTGATTGTGAAGAAAACTCCCAAGCGCCCCGGGGCGAAGGGAGCATGATGTCACCAAAGAGGGTAACGCGAGTCACTCATGAGTTTGTTGATAGGTGGCGGGAGTGTGAGAGTGTCCGGGGGCCAGACAGTGGAGACAGAGAGGTCTTTGGAGTGGCCGTGGCTCACTGTTGTCCCGCATCGATCGGCTCCATCACTTAAACGGCGCTTGTGGGTCCAAATTGCATTACTGTAAGCTGCAGCGTGCAGTGGAAAGCAGCTCGTCTCTGTCTGAGTCTTGTCTTACTCTGGACCATCACACACTTCTCCTGCCAAAGGTAGTCCACACAACAAACATCAAATAATATTGAGAGTGAAAGCCACTTTACATAATATATTTGTGTGAATGTACTATTTTGAATCAGTATTAAGCTTACTGTCACTTTTATTAGTATTTTTATATGTAAACCTAGGTAAAACTTTACAGATCATTTTAAATAAATTTCAAGATCATTATTCGGGGCCTCATGGGGTTGACAAGGGAGCTGCGGCGCCACAGACGTTCAGAATGGCTCTAGTGTAATCGCTCAAAAGGGTTTAAAGTGATATTTTGTGCAGACATGAACCTCAACCAAGACATTTACTGGTACATTTTAGCACTTTTCTGATGCATTGTTGAAAGATCTGGATAATGCAAACAAATATATACATTTTGTCACTATCACACTAATTGTATTACCTTGCGACTATTTTACCTGTGTAAAAATATAGTTGGATATAATGTAAAAATAACAACCCCATCTAGTGGTAAAATACTGCATTACATACAGCATGGCTCGCTACAAAGAGTAATATGACAGACTTGAATAGACATTGGACAGGACAGTTTCGGGAGGGCTGTGTGATCGGAGCGGTTAGGGTGCTGCAGGGGCAGCTGGTGTTGGCGGGGCATTAAAGGGGCCCCTCTCCTGCTGCCTGTGCCAAGTGGTGTCAGTCTGTCACTGTTTTCACTGCAGGTTGTGGCTGTATGACATTCGCCAAGCCTGTTTAAACATATGTTGCCTTTTTATCATTAAATTCCATGCTTTATTATTTGATTACAAATGTATTTGTCAGAGGTTAACATGTCTATATCATTTGACCCTTGATTTTAATCTGGTAACTATTGTAATTTGCCTCTCAGTCCTTTAGGCAACCACACGTTTGTAACTGATACATACATAAGGCATAATGGGGGCTGCCTTAAACCATCTTCTCCCATTTCCCGGCTCCATACATGCAGTCAGTCATCTAGTCTGTGGTGAGGTAGACGCCTAGGAGTGCACAGCTGTTTCAAAGTCTGTCTGCAGCAACAACACGCTTAGACGGCCAGAAACAGACAACAAAATGCATTCACTGTCACCCATCATTACTCTCACTCATATTTACATTGCGTAACCACATTTTCTCTTTTTCTGACTAAATGCAGTCTGAAATGTGTTGTTGGTTAGCTGCTTTGTGAAAAAATATCGGCCTATGACAATTCATTTTGTTGTTTTTCTGCTAAATTGCTGAGGATTGTATGTGTCCTGGCTTATCTTCCAGATCTGACTTGACCGACTGTGATCATGAGTGGTGGAGTGAACTTCAAAGTGATGTCCCAGAGCCAAAGTGACATGGGTGTCAGGTCCACTCAGCCTTTACCCCACAGCATCCTGCCCTTGCCTACAATAGATCGAGGACACCATTATAGAAGCCTCCCACATCCTCCGGTACAGCCTCCATACACATCTGCTCGACGCCCCTCATGCTCCCAATCCTCTGCTTCCTCTGCCCACTCCGAGCAGCTAAAAGGTGGCGCTATGAAGAGCCACCTGCTACGGCAAAAGACTGGCATACACGCTCACAGAAGCCCAGCGGGAACTGCTCGCACCGATGGCACGTGCTCGGCCTACAGCAGCCCGCAGATACCAAAGAGAGAAACCCCTCGATCTAAAGACACTCTTGACCTCCGCTCCAGCACCTTGACACACAGAGCTCTGCGAGATCTTCAGTTCAGGCGAAACGCAAACAAAAACTGGACTTTTGGTAAATATCGCATGAGGCCCGCCCCAGAGGAAAGTGATCCTCTCTGTAATGTCCAGCTTGGCCTTGTAGGAGGACGTCTGCTCAGCTCTAAAGGCACAAATGGTAATGAGATCCCCAAGGTGCCCCAGGTGACAGTGGACAACATCAGGAAAGAGGTGGGGAATAACTCCTACCAGGACCTGAGGGCTGTAAAACCAGAGGCGTCCAGTCGCGTCCAAGGGAGGGCGTCCTATCCCCCTTTCAAGATGGCCCGAAGAGTAAGTGAGCCAGGGAAAATCAACATGGCCGCTGTGGCTCCATTCAGGTTCAGGTAAGTGCAGTTATAGTTGAATATACACATAATCATCAACAAAATTAACAGTATTTTCCGACTTTAGGTCGCACCTTTTTTCATAGTTTTGTACTCATACTTATACTTACTTATACTCCGGAGCGACTTATATGTGATATTATTTGTTATTTGACACTTTTCTTTTTATTTCACACTTGCAACCACATTTCATACTCCAGTGCAACTTATGTTTTTTCTTCTCAATTATGCATTTTTTGGCTGGTGCGACTTATAGTCCGGAAAATACGGTACATACTTTGTAATAGTCACTTAGTTTTGACCATTTTAAACATCCGAATATGGTCCAAACGTGGCCCTTATTCTAACAACTGGATCTATAATGTTTCTAGGGCTGTA
Organism: Eucyclogobius newberryi; assembly: GCF_026437365.1. Classification (NCBI taxonomy): domain Eukaryota; kingdom Metazoa; phylum Chordata; class Actinopteri; order Gobiiformes; family Gobiidae; genus Eucyclogobius; species Eucyclogobius newberryi. Next base: position 21,471,401 of record NW_027315823.1, read on the forward strand.
GTCATTTGGTCGATTAATTGGTCGATGGAGTCTTAGATGACCAAAGTTAATATTAGACTAATTTAACTAATAATTGTATTGGGAACATAAGCATTGAGCGAGTTGACTTGAGTTTTGGGAGTGGCTGGACAATTGAATCTGCCTTTTCACTTGAAGATGGCTGTTTTGTTTACTAGTACTTCTCAGTTCAGAACTTTATTTATCATCTTTTGATCTCACACAGGTTTTTGCCTCCTTTTAGTCAATTGATGATGCACAGGGAATGTCTTTAGCTGACCAAGAGTTTCCTTTGTTCACTACAGCTCAATGTTACAACATTTGTGATATTCAAATAAGAGTTTTAACTACATCTAGGTTTCAAATGCAAGAGGAGATGGACGCCTCTCTGGATGATCTGAGTGACTGCTCTTCTGACTCCATGGAGGTTTGCTGCGATGATCTTGGTGAGCCTTATTTTTTAATACAGTGCACTAGGTCTATGTATTTTACTGAACAAAGAGAAACATGTCTTTTTATTTTTGTTAGACATTATTTTACATCGCTATGGGTCAAAATCGGAATATTCTGTGTGATATCATAAAAAGAGATTGTTTGTTGTTCATTCAAAGTAATTCATGTTTCCGGTGGATTACATGTTTGGGCATCTGTCTTGTGATATAATATGGTAACTCAAGGATAATCATGAATTAATCCTGCATAAAAAAGTGACTGTTCTGTACTGAACAAGACAACCCCACAGTTTCCCAGTTGCATTCTGTTGCACACATATTCCAAGTCAATATTTGGTTCAGTTCAGCAGTCCAGTTGTTCTCACTGAATCTGTGGCCAAGTCCCAACAAAAACACTGTGGTGAATGGAGCACCTGCTAGGCACATCAGGAACTACTTCAGTTCATTCTTGATGCACATGTGGGAAATGAGGATTCTTGGCACGGAAGGACACGTCTCGTGAGGACAACTGCTTAAATGTTACTCTGTCTCATATTTTTTCGGCCAAACAATCCATAAAACTGTTTATCACAATCTAACGAGGACAATAACATGTTTTTGTACTTGTACTCAGACTGAAACATGAATATTCAACACAATTAACCTTCCATTCATCAGGCATCATATTGAAGCTGAAAGAAAAGACCTGCCTAATTAAAGTGGCACCAGGCACAAGTGCTATTGATTTACCAAAGTAAATTGCACTCAGTTATTGATTGAATATTGATGGCAGTGACCACAAATCATAATTAATACAAACTAGTTAGGCATTGTATAAACAAATTGATTAACTAGTAATGTGTTTTTCTAGTTAATCTTCTTATAGTTTCTATCTCGAGTAGGGATTATAGAAAAAAGATTTAGTTGTAGTCATTTGTTTCGACTCTCATCCAAGAGTCATTCTCAATCTACAATGCAACACTCCTGGACGAATGAGGGATGTGACGATATCCAATCCAACAATATATTCAGCAATATTTTTTTTTAAATACCATGGCAAGGCTTTTATTAGTCAAATACCAAATACGTAAGATATGTGCCTAATAGCTGTTATTTCTTCATGTTGAGCAAAGCATCATGGTATATGTAGTTCCCTCTCGCCACCAGACGAGACCAGACGAGACCAGACGAGACCAGAAGAGACCAGACGAGACCAGACGAGACCAGACGAGACCAGACGAGACCAGACGAGACCAGACGAGACCAGAAGAGACCAGACGAGACCAGACGAGACCAGACGAGACCAGACGAGACCAGACGAGACCAGACGAGACCAGAAGAGACCAGAAGAGACCAGACGAGACCAGACGAGACCAGAAGAGACCAGACGAGACCAGACGAGACCAGACGAGACCAGAAGAGACCAGACGAGACCAGAAGAGACCAGACGAGACCAGACGAGACCAGACGAGACCAGACGAGACCAGAAGAGACCAGAAGAGACCAGACCAGACCAGACCAGACCAGACCAGACCAGACCAGAAGAGACCAGAAGAGACCAGAAGAGACCAGGCATTGACAATGTCGCATGGACAAAATTGTATTTTAGAAGTTGATAATAGCACAGACGATAACTCGTGTGTGTTGTTTTTGTCAATGAAATTAGTCGGATAAGGTCCACTACATTTATTTAAAATATATGAAAAAACAATAAATGTGAGCTTTAATTTAATTAGTCAAATTTTGTTGAACATTGTGTGGCGAAAGCTCTTCTTTTTAAACTTAGTCTCAAGATTAAACACAATCAGAGTTATCAGACTAGATCTGCAGATTGAGAATGACGCTTGGATGAGAGTTGAAATGTCTCCAAATGTGTCCAGATGACTACAACTGAATCTTTTTCTACAATAGAACACTCCTGGACAAATGAGGGATTACAGCGACAATCTATAATACATACAGCAATGCCTCTAGTCATTTATTTTTTACTCACACATATATTTAACACTTAGTGCTTCTTAAAGCCAAGTCCAGATGTGATTGTGCTATTCTATAAGGCTTTAAGTGGCTCCTTCATTATCTTGATGACTGTGGGAGAAGCACTTTGCTGTGGGTTCATCGGGGACTTTAAGCTCTGCTGATGGTGGACAGATGCAGCTCCGAGTCTCGCGGTTTGATGGTAGGATCGCCTTTCACGTCCTGTTAGGGAGTTCCTAACACACACCAAAGGGATGCTCCAGCTCGAGACGTGTCTTTTTATGTTGTCATCTGCCCCTAACTACAAGCTGGCAGAAGGATAAAATGTCATACTTTTCTTTTACAGTGGATTTATTTTGTGGAAACCTGTGCATAAACATCTAAGACGATGGGTTGAAACACAACATGGATCATGTTTTGAAAACTTAAATCTTATCCTTGTGACTTTCCATATTGCAGAGTCAGCTTATAGCAGGCTGTAGCTCATTGCACAAAGAAGTTCAGTGATAGTCAAAGCTCTCACTGAGGGGATATGATTCATAAACCCTTAAACTTACCTCCAACAGAGATTTACAGTGATTGTCCACAGCTTTTATTGATGCAAGCCCAGTATTGTCTGTTGTTTTTTCCGTCCGTCCATAAGCGGTCACAAGGAAATGTGCATAGCATGTGACGATGAAATGTTCTGATGTAAAAAGAAGACTTTGTCAGTGAAGACTTCTGGCATTGAACATATGACAACATTAGATATTCAGGGAAAGAGGAGAAAAGTCGAAACAGATTTTATTTTTGCTGAATCCACCAAATCTAGCTGCTACGTTGTCATGTTCTGCTTGCTCATATTTAGTTGGGCGGTCAGCAGAGTCAGGGCCAACTGTGGAAGAAACTAAATGAAGGATCCACTACAGCCCCACCAGACCTTGAGATTGTCACTTGGAAAAAGGAAAATAGACCAAGATGCCATGAACTTGAAAGAAATAATTATCTTCAACTTGTATCTTGCTTAGTTGTTTGTTGTGATTAGTTAACAACACTAAGAAGACTATCCTTTTGGAGCTCATCCAAACCCCTGGTTAGAGTTAATATGTTTGTACTTGATTATTTTAAGATAGGTTGGACCTCTTTGCTTAATAGCTCGTGTGAAAGGGCAGATTTAATGACATGGCTGTGGTATGTGCCCTCCAAATCCTTATAATACAGTATTTTATGAGAAATCCCCACCCTTTAAAATATTTTTTCCATTTGAAGAATCAAGCTTTAATGACTACATCTACCAAAGATGTGATTATACAGAACAAGACGATGCATTGTTTTGGAAACACTTTTCCAGATCGAACAAACTCATAAGTTCACTCTGTGGGTTGCCTCGGGTGCTGTAAGACTAAATAAAGATAGTAGCGGTGTGTCCTCTGAAACAACTATGAAAGAATGTGGTGCTACTAACTGCATTCTAGTATCAGTACAGAATGTAAGAAATGAAACGCTTTTGTTGTATGCATAAACTCATATATGGCTGTTTGTTTGGCAGCCGTGTTAGAGTCGAGCTGAAGTCTGCTGCAGATGACATATCAGCAAGTAAGGGTGGTTTCCATAGAGTCTGCTCCTGAGAGACAGCTGTGGTCTGTCTGAAAAAACATGACTGCACTCATATGTCACCAGGAGTTTATAAAGCTGCATGACTTGGTTTTACAGGCAAAATTATATTCTGTTTTATGCTAATGTTTCCACAGGCTTATGGGCGTATTACAGCTCTGGTGTTAAATGTCATTCATTACCTCCTACACTCATGGGATTCCTGGCCAAGTTACAGTACTATGGCTGTTAATTCATCATGCACATTTGAATGGTTTCACTGTATGACACTCAATATTCATATCATAATTATGGGTATTACTCTGTTAACATATGCCGTATTCATATTAAAAGGTGGTATTGATATGATCAGTAACTTCAATCAATGGATATTCTTTATGCTTTTTTCTGTTTGGTGAAATTCAAAATAATTCTAATCTTACACTTACCATCAGTTTGGGGCTAATGAAGCTAATTACATGTCTAAATTTGTTTCTATCCACACATCAATATCAATACCACATCATAAAGCATGTATCGTGTCGAGAGTATTGAACTGGGTGCAGTAGTAGTGAAGGGGGAGGGGAAGAACAAAGGAAATCAAGAAAATGGTGGGAAACACCATTTATAAAGGAGAAATGACAGCCGTGTAAAACCACAAACGTCTGAGGCTTCTGCGTGTTAGTGGAGACACCTCGGAGCATCCTTAAATGCAGGAGTGGGTGAAGGAGGAGGAAAGGCGGAGGCAGCAGAGAGCAGGGGGAGGTTGCGCAGGAGTGTCTGCCGCTGCTGTCATTCTGCTGCTGCGCGCCTCAGTGGCACAAGGGTGGGCTACTGCGAGAGGAGAGGAAGAAAAGAGGAAAGGAGGAGAGGGAGGAGAGGGAGAGACAGGGGCAGCACTGCAACAGCTGCAGCAGCCAGAGGAGCACACAGGCTACTGCCGGGATTGCCTTAAAGGAAATATTTTATGCCTCTTTTGCACAAGGTTAAAGCAGGGGTGCTTTTCTCCCTGCTGATGCTGCTCTGTATGCCCTGATGCAGGACGCTTGCTCAGGAATACTGTGAAAGGCACAGGAGACAATCTGAAGATGGAGAGAAGCGACAGCACAAAGGCGTATGGCCAAGCAGCAGAAGGTAAAGGAGTTGGAATGGCAGCCAAGAGGACCATATCTACTAAGTCTGGAGTGCCCCAGAGTGCACAGCGCAGCGAATTCAAGGTGTACAGAGCAGGGAGCTCCGAGGGACGGCTACCAGTGTCCACGAGTCTCCGAAAGCAGCGGTCTATGACAAACTTAGCTGTCCTTACAGATGCAGAGAAAAAGTTGCATCTTTACGAGCCCAAATGGTGTGATGATATGGCCAAGCCCGGAGCAGGGCAGAGCAAGACGGGCAAGCCAAAGACAGCAGGAGGGGGCACCAGCGCTGGAGGGGGTGCCCCTCTTTCCAGAAACCTTTCCAAATCTGAACATTCACTCTTCCAGGGCAAATCAAAGCCCTTTGCCCCTCTTGCGGCTCCAATTGCTCTGAGCAAACAGAGCCGCATCCCGCGCGGTCCTTATGCTGAGGTAAAGCCCTTGAGCAAGGCACCTGAGGATGGCAAGTCTGACGATGAGATTCTGTCCAGCAAGGCCAAGGCCACAGCAAAGAAACCTGGAGCAATGGCAGGAGGGGACTCCGGATCCAAAGGCCAAGGGGACACTTATCTAAAGGTGGACCCAGAGCTGGTGGTCACAGTGCTCGGGGACCTGGAGCAGCTGCTCTTCAGTCAGATGTTGGGTGAGTCCTGCAGTCGTCTTAGATGATCAGTGGCTATACAACATGTGGCTGTCATGTGCTAAGCCGTGCTGTAGCACTCAATCAGCACGCCCCCATTCACACGGCCACCACACAGCACCTGCTTTAACCGCTGCTTTAATGCATTTATCCTGCTGGATCCCATCCTCATGCTCACAAAGCATGCCCGTCAGATATTATTTTACTGAATGCTGCTCCGGTTTTGCTAATTGCTTTTTGAGGGTAGCTAACTGTATACCCATGCTACAGTACAGGCGGTTATGAATCTGTGCTCTATTGTTCCCGTTGCTTTAGCATGCTGCTTAGCTGGTTAAGGCTTGGTTCATTGCTTGTTATGCCGTAACATTGCTAAATGATTCAGGTAATGAAATTGCCTTAGGGATTTTGTCCAAACCTATTTTTTATTTACTTTTTGCTGCAACATGTGTTGTTGAACTTTGTTTAACAGCAGGGATGGGAGAGACGCCATGCCATAGTGAATTAATTTAAGGCTCAGGCACATGTTTGGCCATCTCCTAACTCCATTCATCTGTGGACCAATGACAGATGGTTGATACAATGCTGTTGAAAATGGCAGGATGATGTGTCTGGTTTTAGGTTAGCTTTTACAGCTTTTATTAAATTCACTTCTAGGCATGAAAGGCATCAACACACAGTATGTTGATGTTGAGACCACGTATCAAACATTGTAATTAAAACAATTTCACTGACTGTTTTTGTTAAAAATTGCAGACACTGTACCTATATAATTATATATCCCCTCGGGAGTACTTGCTGCATGTTGCATTTTAATGAACATCAATTCCGTGATTTAATTTGTTATCCATGCCTCATTATCAATATGGAGGCATATTAGTTATGATTGCATGGATCTGCCCATCACAAGCTCATGGGGACATAAACCCTGTAATGACCAACAAAACCTGATATAACCTGAAAAACATATTTTTTTCTAGACTGGATTTCTCATTAGCATTGAATATATAGTTTAAAAAAATGAAGCCACAAATGATTTACTCTTTAATGTGGCTTCCATGATATCTTCCAATCAATACACAGGCCATTCTCCAAAATCCCTCCAATGAATTATGTATGTTAATCCCATGGCAACATTTGACCGGAGTCAAAGCCTTAGTTCAAGTGAAAAGAAATCTAAAGATTATTTTTTAGTTTCGGGTCCACAACTGATTGTCTCCATGGAGATGTTATTGTTTTGCCTGGAATGTTCCCCAGTATGACATCAAACATATCTATCCTGCATTTATTCCATAACCGAAACAGGTTATTATTCAAAATACCTTGAAGTACATGTATTTTTGTAGTGAGCTGATCTGACCTGTGACTTGGCCTGATGAAGTCAGCTGCTTGTCTCCATGGAGATAGATTTGTTTATTGCCAAAGCAAAGCATTTACTGTACATCTGAATAGAGACAAGCGCGTGACGTGCCCTCCACCATAAACGTTACCCTAGTGTAGCTGTAGCCGATCATAAAAAAGGCAATGATAACATATTGATTCACTTTTACGTGAAGTACTGTATAATGTATCCATTATTTGTTCTAATTAACTTAATAATGTTTTTGTTTATAAGAAGGTAATATGCCCAGTTAACTCTCTTTATGTGCACAAACATGGTATTTGTTCCTGTAAACAGGCCTTTAGACTGTGAAAGCCCTTCTGTATTCTGCTGCTTCTTTTCACCAGGATATCTCATTATGAGCACGAGCAGATGCTTTTCTTGTTGCACACAGAGTCTCATTGTTTTGCTTTAAGGCCTACAAATCTGTTCAAACCAATGCTAACTTGTAACTGGCCTATCTATGTTTGTTGGCCATAGCTGCCACACTTAACTGGAACACTGCACGCCACTGAATCATCACAAAACACGGTCCTCACTGGTCAGTAAAAAGGATAAGCTTACATACATAACTTGTAGTGTGGACTGTACTTCTACTGTACTGATAATACAGTGTAGAATGGGAAGCATATTTCAGAGGAATTATATGTGAACTCTCATCTGTGTTGCAATGGCCCTGTGAAATAGTGATAATTTAGAGGGGAAATAGCAGATAGTTATTCCATTGTTCAAATGTGTTTACATTCCTAAGATTGATTTAGCCTCTGAGTCTTTCTTCCTAATAAAGTTTACGGGCTCTTTGTAGCATAAAATCTGACATATATTTCATATGCTACAGTTTTAAAGAAACAAACCCATATTATGTAAAATGTCTTGAAGACTTACTAAGATTAAATCTTCCATATCTCAGCTTGTTCCTGCAGAGCCTCTGCTCAGAGCACTTCCTGGAGTGTTGCATGATTCACAGGCTTTTCCTGATTCAGATCTGCTTTAGTATTCTGGCCAGGTTTACCTTTCCTGTATTGTAGGCATGAGTGCAATGCAGGGTTCCAGAGGTCTGTCAGTCACTGGACAGGAACAAAGTGCAGATTGCATTAAGTAAACTAATGGGATTAACATGTGTATGTGCTTCGTCTGGAATCCCAAAGACTCTCAGATGTTCAATGTTCACGTAGAAGCTATATGGCAGAGCTGAGAATATTTAGCAAGCGTCTCAATGTAATCTGTTTGTTTTCTGTAAAATAGCACACTTAAAACAGTAAGTGGACTTGAACAGAATAGCTTTCTGTTCTCGTTTACAAGACAGATTTTTTACAGTAAGGCTAATTGTCTGATTTGGCAGAGCTGAGAATCTACACTCCTAATTGCACTGTAATATTGATTTGACTGCACTACCAATGGTCCTGATCCACCGCTTTTAGAAACACTTTGTGGTGCATCTTGTCAATGAACTGCAGATTGTGTACCAGTACCAGTCCACATTGTACCGATTCGTTCTCGCAAACCTGACCAAAATTGTTTTCTGCATGTGGGTGAAATTGTGCATGTAAAGAAACTAACAATTATAACCTAACTTGCTGTTGACTTTCTAAATGTACTTCATGCTTGTCTCGCACTAAACCACAGACCATGAATCACAGAGGAAGCGGACTGTGCAAAATGTCCTTGACCTGCGCCAGAATCTGGAAGACACTATGTCTAGTCTCCGAGGGTCCCAACTCAGCCACAGGCAAGTACATTTGACTTCTCCATTTCAAATATAAAAGAAGTTGTGGAAATACTATTATGGTTATAATATTTAGTTTGAATGTTCCCATGTCCGACAAGCTACAAATAACTTTTGAATTGATTCAAAATGAGTTCACGTGTTAACATTTTTCTGTGGTTGCTCAGAGTTGGCACTTGGTCCACATCTGGCTTCTCTTCTCTCTTAAATAGCCTGTTGCTGTCTGTTTCATGGCCATTACATCATTCAGGAAAGAAACAGTCAATAATTTGTTGCAACAACTACAACACAAAGTAAGAGGAGATGTGGCAGTCCCTTAATTTCATTTGGATATTGAAGTTGATTCATCACAGTCGGTCTAACACTTAGAGTAGACTATCACTGAATCATGCAGTGACTAGTGTGACCTTTTGTCTCACTGCTGCCTAAGCTTAGAGTACTAAAATAAATAAATGAGCCCTGCATATTTTACACATACAGTGGACAGAACAATTATACATACATTCCTATTTATTGTCTGAAAATGTAATAGTGCAATCATGTAAATAATAACAATATAAAAACCTTTGGCTGTTAAAACAAATTTTTCGTACTAGGTCCTTTTTCCAAAATAATGTATCCTGTTTACTTCAAATAAATGCTTAATTGTTTGTGGGCTGGAATGTTTTAAATAGTAAAGAGTTGGTGCAATACCCACTCCAACTCCTTATGTACTCAAGGTCACTACTTTTGCTTTAGTCCCAGAAGAGATTACAACATAACTGCTGCATTTGGGTCATTGGAAACTGTTGGTTTCCTTTAAAAGCGGCTGGATACAGAAACAGCATCATCGTGTGTAGGTCTCCAGCCCTGGCCATAAGTCTAACATGTTTCGCTTCTTTTTCTCTCCAGTTGCATAGACAGCAGTAATGTGGGCTATGACAGCGATGAGACCAACGCCCGCAGCCTCTCCAGCCTGTCCAACCGCTCCTCGCCTCTGTCCTGGCGCCACGGTCAGTCCAGCCCTCGCCTTCAGGCTGGGGACGCTCCCTCTTCCACAGTCGGGGGGTACCAGGGGAGTAAGGGCAGCTCTCAGTACACAGCCCACACCATGCCGGCCCGCTGCGCCGGACGCCTCAACAGCACGTCACGGATCGAGCTCATCGAGGGCCTGGATGCGGACGATCCAGACCTGAAGTCCGGTTACCTGAGCGACAGTGACCTTCTGGGGAAAAGCCTGCCTGACGATGACGACAATCTGGCTAATGGGTAAGACTAGACGACACAGTGGATGAGAGTAAAGGAAACGTGAAATTCAGCATCTCGCGTTGCCTTGACAACTGCTGTCGGTTTGTGCTTTCAGTCTGCACCCTTCGACTTTTAAAGGGTGAGGCTTGTTGGAGTGCTGCAGTTGAGTAACTAAAATAAATGTGACTGACCCGGGTTTTGCTCTTTCTCACGTCGTCAAATGTTTTTTACAGTGTGTAGTAATATTGACGATTTGTTGGATGGATACTGTAAAAAGGTATGTGTTTTAAAGCCTGAGGAATGTTTGTTTCTGCATACGTTGTGACATTGAGTGTGAGTGTGGAAACAAGTTGCAGTGGCGAAGGCATCTACATTCTAAATAAACAGGTTTACAAACCAAGAAGTATCTGGAAACGTGCTTTTATCATAGATCAAACATCAAAGCACACATTTAGGACAGCGACATTTTGACTTATGAGTGTTGTTTTTAGGATGTAAACGTAATTTCTTGGCAAGTTGTATAAACACGTCTGAAACATACCTGCAAAATAGAATTCCTCTGCATTACTGCAATTCAAGGTAAAGTTATTGCATCTTATTGAAAATCATATTCTCAAAGTGACATTGTTCTCCTCTCTTTATCCAAAATATTTCTCTCTTGTCCTTGGTGTGTCTTGATCTAATTCCATCGTCCTCGTGCATTTACAGCAGACAGAGTAAGTCAAGAGGAAGAGGAATCCAGGACAGTGCTCTAGTGTGGTCAGGGAGCGTTATCACTATTGCACATGCACTGGGACTTAATCTCTGCCTCGAGAGCATTAACTGAGCCCCAAGTGCACGTTAAGGAGGCAAAATGAGGGACTTTCTTTGAAGCGAGGTGAAATTAGTGGGTCATTTTCAGTGAAGTGCCATGGAATGAGGGGTTAAGAATGATTATACTAACATTGCAATGGTTTTGTATCCTGATTACAGAGGGTAAGCATAATTGAAGCTTCTTTTTTGGGAAGGAAAGTTGTAAATGACCACATAAATTTAACTGATGATGTACCTTGAGTAAAATGATGCCAGCTAATGATTCCAAATGCATATATAATAACATTTACGTATATGTAGGGTTGCGTGAAACTGCAAGAGACATCGCTGTACTTTTACAGGGGGATATGGATGTATTGATGTATGAATGCTCAAGTTGCAGATCATTTTGTTTTGCTGAACCTGTGCTTATTGATTATTTTGTTGTAGCAAATGTTGTAAGGTTTGTACCGGTACTAGTTCACTCTTTTGTGGAAACCGTCCATCCATGGCTTACTTTACAATAAAAACACTTTTGCTTCTACCAGTGATTTCAGCCTCATACACCAACCTCAAAGTCTTTTTAAAGCCTCACCTCACAGCCGAATGTCTCCTCTCTGTGGGAGACATTTGCATTTCTACTGTACATTCTTGTCACACATTCTCGGCTTTGCTCAATGAGCACCATCAGCTCCCAGCACTCAAAAATAGATCAGCCTCCTTGTGCGTAACCATGGCAACCCCACTCAAAATTGGCTGTTAAGAGAGGTGCAATAGTGCGTCTTTTCACCCCTATCTCGTCCATTGTGTTACAATTTCAAATATCAGATCTGACTGTACATTCTCTAGATCACACTGTAGTATGCGACCGTGTTTATTTAACCATACGTGGTTAAAGCTCTGAAGCAGACACCAGCGCATTGTTGACAGTCTAATGGATATTGATTTTACTCATACACACAACAATTGGGTATCTGAGACCAAATGTGTCTGGTCTGATGGTAATCGCTGCTCCAGTTGGACTCATCAATAAATCAATACACCGTAGTCCACCAGGCCAAAAGCATATGGTTTAACCCACTTTGAGTCTTGGCTTGAAAGGCCAAAGTTTGAATAAATAGTTCCATCCATTATCCATCATTTTGAAAATGCTTGCTAAGAAACTATATTCAAGGATATTTGTTGTTACTAATTGTTTATATAGCTTTTTGTGTTGTTTAATGTATTAGTCAGACATCTTCATGCTTTTGAAATATTGGCCCAAATATAAATTCCACCACTGTAGAGTTAGGATCATCCATAATCTATATCCTTTAAGTCTGCTTTGTCGCTACAGTGTTTGTGTTGAGTCCTGATTGCTACTGCTCAGTTCAGTGTTGTAAGTGAATGTGTTTCACATCTCAGATAAGAGATGTCCACCTCTCCTGCTCACATACACCATATGAAGAACCTAAATGCTTTCACCGCTCATATTCTTTACATTACATAAAATATAGTAATCTGGCACTTAGATATCTGTGATGCGTTACTATATTTTACAGACTATACTTAACACTATTACTATAGAGTCGCTCTAGACAAATTCTGCTCATTTCTGGATTATGAATTATGAAGTTGTTTTGTCAGTCTTCATAAAAAAGGAGAACTACCAAAGAGTTTGGCATTTCACTGACACAGAGCAGAACTTTTAGTTATTCTTTCATGTCATGGAGCTGTTTTTCCCCATGTCATAGCGTATTTTATAAGGCATATCATTCTAATCCGACTACAGAGATGTCTGTTTCGCTTGGTGGTGTAGATGTGCATGCTGCTTGTGTCCATAGAGCAGCCCAAAGGCAGCAGTGCAGAGCAGAGAGATAGGAGGCTGGTTCAGCAGCATCACACCTCGCATCATGCGGCAGCTCGGGATGTGCTGCCATGGCAACCATTCTGCACTGACCCAGTGATGGGAGCTCTGTGTGTCAGTGTGATAGCGGTTGAATGAGAGAGGGGGGCGTGTGCATCGATGGAGAGAGACGGATGGTGCTGCTTGTTCATGGCTGGTGTGAGGATGCATGCAAACGCCTCATTTTAATTGTTTTGTAACTGGTGTCACCGGCAAGATGTCGGAGCTTTAATATTGTGTTAGCAATGCTGTTGTGTGATATACAAGATGTAATGTGTTGGGTCCAAGAAAAAAATACTTATCTTACTTTGACACATACTTTGCATTTGTAATTTAGGTCCAGTTAAGTATCATATATTTTTTACATTTGCTGGTGAAAAGTGCAATCAGATGTAAATAATAAAGATTGTACCAAGCCTGAATAAACAAAATTGTTATGCCATGAAGGTTCTAATGGAGTAAAAAATAAATAAATACGCCAACCATTTTAATTTTGAGTGCAAATGAATTGCTATGGCAGAAAAGTGCTGATAAGCCTTTCCTCTGACTCTTATGGCGTCATCTCCATGTTAACCACAATAAAGCTTTGCCTGTTGGATCAAAGTCAGCCTTTTGAAGAGTAAGCATGTTTCCCTTTTTCATCAACTCTTTACAAGTGGAAACTCTTCCTTTTTTAGAGACACGTTCTGCACATACTTTTTCTATGGTTATTTGATCTGTGCTTCAGTATGTCTGCACTTCATTTCCCTTTCCTGCATGAGTTGGACCTCTCCCGTCGATACCAAATGTTTCCCTGAATGTTTGAGCCTTGCACATTTCTGACCCACTTTCATTACGTTTTCGTGGTGACCCTGGGTTGCTCTGTGAACAATTTAGCGAGCCCACCACACGGGGTCACTCCTTTATGTGATATGGTTCAGGTGAAAGGTTGTGGTTTGCTTACATTTGACGAGAAACAATAATCAAAGGCCCCATTTCCCTTAGACCTGATGTCATAATGTGTTACTGTAGCCTATAGAATGCACCAAACACATCTGGGGTCAATCTGGAGTTCACTGTTTCCATTAAGGGTCAGTAAAAATGCCCCCGCCTCCTCCATGAGCTGCATCAGACCTGTGTGTAAGTCACCATTACTGCAGCACCCAAGGGAGGCATGAATCATCAGTTCATCATGTCTGCATGTGGTCGTCTGGGTGTGCAACTTCTGAGGGGAGAATACTGGGCCTCAGGCAGAAGATGTGATTCATTTTTTAAATCATATTTTAACAAGTCTGTGTCATAAAGATCGTGGGAAATCTGCATTTGCACATTTTCATATTGTGAGGGCCCTGTGGAGTTGGGGTGAGTGCAGTTCCAATACCATTTAGTCCTCTCACCAGGGGACCACACAGACCTTTTTGCTGAGGTCTTTATAAACTGGCAACATAAAAAAACAGACTTGAATCAGTCAGTTGCTTTTTCAGGTTCTACAGCTAGAACAGCTTTCATTAACCATTGCATTGTATTGTATTTATTGTCACTAACAAAAATGTGGTCATCAGGTTCAGCACCATAATTGTAGAGGTCTTGCTATTTATAACCTGGACTTATTCTGCCTCCTGGTGGACATCTTTTGTCACGACAGCACTTCAGACCAGGCTATGACATAATAATTTAAAGTTTTGTGGGTAAGTCAATACATTTCAGAAGATGTTTGCATTCCCGGATATCCCCAAATATCCCCAAATAAAATATTTTTGAATTTAACCTATTCCATGAGTAGCCAAAAAAATTTACTTGAATAAAGTTGGCCTCTTGTCACCTCATTTTCCAAAATATAAATGGAAACATCTGTTTTCAGGTTCAGGGAAAACTTCTTTTTTTTATATATATATATATATATTTGTAAATTCCTCTAAATGTATGCACGGACGATTAATGAATCTTCTTCAGTTTGGGCAAACATGCAGAGGATGTTTCTGTCTCAGGCTGTTTGGTTATCTGTGTGAGGCAGCTGTTCAGTACAAACAGGACCTCAACGCTTTTAAGTCGACAGCATGTTTAGCCGTGCTGTGGCCTCCCCAAGATAAACAGGGCAACATGACCAACAGTATTTATGATTTTTTCTAAACAATCTGGTGTTATGTATTGCTTCAGGGAAAAGAAATGGAAGTCAAATCTAAGTTTTAGCAGTGGTTAAAAGTTGATCCTGTGAGAAAACATGCATGCAGAGGCAGGCAGAGATTGCGATAGGAAACTGAGACATAACAATGCTATATCCAGTTCAAATCTCACTGTAAATGCCAGTTTTAGCAGACAAGGGAGAACTTAGGACACGTTTAGAAAATGTTTAGGGCATAATGTTTATATATTAATGGCTGAGTTCTAATGTGGAAAAGGAGAAGACTTCAACAGAGATATTGTGGTCTGTTTAAAATCCGACTTGCAACAGGCTGCTATTTCCCGACAGTTCAGTGGATTATAGTTGGAAATATTTTTTTAGGTGGCTTAGCTTTGCGGAAATGTGTGTTGAATGTGAAAATGGCTTATCAAAAAGACAGAAATAAGACAATTTAAAAACGACTTGAGGTTTGAGTGGACCAAAGAGCCAATAGTCCTGAGTGGAGAGAGGTTTGGTGAAGTCATCCCAGAGGCTGTTCCACTGCTAATGAGAGGGAGACAGGCTTTCCAAGGCTGCTCATGGCACACTGGAGGTCTTCAGCTCATTTAAGGATTTCTGGTTGAACTCTGTGATTCAAGCCAAACTTTGGACTGAAGTTTTTCCAGTAAGGCCCCAAAAGGTATGAGTTATTTAGGTTACGTCTGCATTTAGAGGATCACAGACAAAGAAAGGTGTTAATAAATATCTTTTAGAATATTTTCAGTAGTATCATTTTTAAGATCAATGCGTTTGCGAGAACATTTGAGAAAACCTGGAACAATCATGGTTAAAAGTCATAGTTAGCTCATTTGTGTGAATAGGCAGGCTCGGTAAAACTAAACAAAGCTAAAAAAAAAATAGATACATCAATTTAAAAGGTGCCAAAAGCGTAAAGTCAAACATCCTGCTGTCAAAAGCTTAAGATTATGATTTATGAATGATCTTGTAGCACTTAAAATAACGTATCCCCTCATTAATATAAGTCTAATTCAATCTTAATTCATTGAAAAGAATGTGTGTGCTGATACTTCTCAGCCGAAGCCCGCTCAGCATCACTCTGTGCCCCAGCCTCTCCTCTCCTCTGGCCACAGTCATCCAGCTCTCTCTCTTTGGAGGGGGAGTCAATGTTGCCTTTGAGGCGTCAGACCAGTCTGCTCCGGGGCTGAGGAAGGGTCGTTTTCTTCACGCAGGATATATGCCTTTGAATCGACGGACAAAACCTGGAAAACTATTAACATTGAGAAAGAGGACAAAAAAACAGGCGCATTTTAGTTGGAAAGGTATCTCCTTTGCAGTCAACAGCAGGAGCTAAAAGAGCACTTTTTACGCCAAGGTAAAGTCAATGAACATGTGCTTTTAGATTGGTTTATCTTAACGGTCTTACTCTTTACTGCTTTGTGGTGTGTTGTGAAGTCTGGGCATTTAACTTGCACTGTAGCATTAAATGTGATGATACTAACTTAATATACTTGTGCATGGTTTAGACCTAAATACATTTTGAAAGTGAAATCAAGAACACTTTGTGGAGATGCATTCATATATTATTGTAAAATTCCTGGCCAGTAGAATGAACTCTTATCTTCATCTCTTAGGTCTAGTGCGGCTCTACATCGTGTTTCAGCATGTTACCTGTCAAGGCAGGTCTTGGGTTGATTTTATGCTGCCCGGTAACCACTATACTTTTAAAACATTTCAGGAATAGAAATATTTTTTGCTCCGTAAAGCACAACTCATGAGATGTGTTGGAGCTGAGCCACTAAAAACACAAAGCTTAATTGCCACTCTGGACTAAAGTATGCATGCTCTGACACTCCCGCCCCTGTTTCTGGGCTGCACCTCTGGAGCAGACACTTGGAATATCCATGACCCATTGCCAGAATCCACTGACATTGGCTTATTCGTCTCATTCACAGCTGACAGTGGAGCTATTGTTCAAACATTCTGTGCTTATCCACATCTGGGGGTGACAGAACCCACAGACAAATACTGTATTCAGGCGGGCACATGGTCTTTCAAAACAACTAAACCATCACACTCATGTTTGTTTTGTCATGTTGCATATTTCCTGTGCTCATTCCCCATAAATCTCCTGCAGATCTGTTGTATATGCACCAGCATTTCTCAAACATTCAAGCAAAGTGTTAAGACTTTGTTTTACAACTGTGGTCATTTAACCATGTGATTATACCTATTTCCAAAAACGTATAGGACGTTTTTATCCCCCTCTGTTTTTCCGTGCACTTCCTTGTTCCATTCCTTTGCTAATTGCAGACTGTAGACCCACAAAGAGCAGCTTCTCTTAGTCTAAGCATGGCAGCCGAAAGTGAAAAGCTCCTGCAGTGACTCAGCTTGAAAGTACCTTCTCTCTGCAATAGTGAGCCAGCTTGAGCTTGATTACCCCTTGTGGTTGCCAGTACTAATGATGGGGAACTTGCTGCAATTATAGTTGGACTTGCATTCAATAGCTCCGCAACTTGTAAATTTAACCAGACATTAGTGCTGAATTTAAAAATGGAGAGCCATCAATTTTACCCACCACTCTCTTGCAGTGTCCATAGGCTACAGCTGTTAAAATGCTGAACCATGGATTTAACTACACCTTTCACAGACTTTGTTTATGGCTTTGACAGAGATCTGCAAAGGTTTTTGGGTCTGTCACTCTGATTTGTCCAGTTTTATTCAGAGAACCATGTTTCAAGTTCAGCACTCTGCCACATTTTGTTTATCCACTTTGAATTGTTCTCATATTGTCTAAGATGTTTTACTCAAGTATCCTTGGGTATTTTTACTATATATTTTCTTTTTTTTCTTCTCTATGCAAGATTAATGGGTTGGGGAAAGATAACCCCAACGACCCCAAAGGTTTGGCTCAAGTTTTATGTCAGACTTAAGCCAAATTGTTCTGCAAGTCACTGCTTAATATGTTCACTCTTAATAACTTGCATTTCGGAGAAGCCTTGTTCTGAGTTCAGTTCAATGACGGATATTTGTCAGTCCATTATATTCAGACATGCATTTTAGGTGTAATGTGTAATGTGTATTGTGTATTGTGTATTGTGTATTGTGTAGTGTGTAGTGTGTAAGAAGTCCACCATTGAAGTTTTAACCACCGTATGGCTGGTTACTATTACCGTCCAAGCAGATGTACCCATTTTCAAATTACTTGCCCGGTTGAGCAAGTGGTCTCCTGCAGGGACAATTTACTGTAAACAGATGGCTTCTATTTTCTTCCATTTCAGCCCTGATTAACATGCTATTGTGTTCTTTTGTTTCAGGTGGGATGAGAGCAGCTCCATCAGCAGTGGCCTCAGTGATGGTGAGGGCGATGGGTCGGAGAATATCAGTTCAGAAGAGTTCAACGCCGGCTCGTCGCTCAACTCCCTTCCAAGCACACCCTTAGGATCTAGACGAAGCTCCTCTGCAATGGTGAGCCAACTTAGCCAATAGCTTGTAATTTAGCATGTGGTAAAGACAGGAATCCCTACTATTTTCTTTGTGAAGAAAAAAAAAGAGAGAGAACTGAATCCGACAAATGACGCAAACAATTGTCAGTTCTGCTTTTTATAATTTACTTGATGTTGTGAAGGTGCCTTCAAAGTTAAAATGTTGTGATTATATATATAATATATATAATAATATATATATTATTATATATATTATATATATAATATTATATAATATATATATATATATATATATATATATATATATATATATATATATATATATATATATATATATATATATATATATATATATACAGAACAACAGTACTGAAGTTTGTTCTGCAATATAGTTTTATCACCCACTAGATTTATTTTTCATTGCTACACCTCAACGGAGGAAGAAAACAATGGATAACAAATATTTATTTTACTGTCACTCAAACTAATTCAACAAGATGGTGCTCAGTGGACCATCTGTCAACAGTATATGGCGGGCCAAAATACTGCATGCCCCAGTTTGTCCTCCCTTTTATAATTTCAATGCCCCAAAATTGTTTTTCTCTTTGTCTCATGCTTTCTTCCTACTTTGCACATACCAGTGTGTTTCCATCCAAAAGAATGTGACCAACAGTGAATACATATTTCCATGGATGACATGTGTCATTTCTGATGTTTGTCCTTAATGTGCCCTGTCCTCTGCCTCTCTTCAGCTCCGCACTGATGCAGAGAAGCGCTTCCTGGTGGAGAGTGGACTTTCATGGTATAGTGAGGACAGCAAATCCAGCCATAAGCTTGATCGGGCCAGTTTTGACTCAGGGAGCCTCAAGTCAGACCAAGCACCAAGCAAGTGGAGGAAGAAGCCCCCAAGTTTAAGTGAAGACTTTGGCAAAGGAGAGGTGAAGAAGCCCCAAAGTTTAGGACAGCCAGGGAGCTTCAGAAAGTTCAAAAATCCCCCTATTGGAGTTACTTCTCCCATCACCCACACCTCCCAGAGCATGCTCAAAGTGGCAGGTAAGAAATCAACATATACTTCTTTTAATAGTTCATACACTTCATATTCCTTTCCCCGCAGAATATTGTTTATAGACACAGTTTTACCCACATATTTAGTGCACATATTTACAGATCCCACCAACTACCCCTATGATAATACTGGAATGCATTTTATGCTCACAAGGATTGATAGTCTTCAAGCTCATGATTTGGACTTCAGGTCACATAGTGCACATAGTGTTTCTTTCATTATTCACTATATACAACTAACTATTGCTTTAGTTAGGTACTTATTTTTTTTAAAGTTTTTTAATTGATAGGAAACAATGACGATGCTGACAATTTAGTTTGATCTGATTTATTATAGCCCATTTATTTCCCCTCTCTATCCAGCCTCTGTAATATTTTAGTGAAATTACCTGAGCTGAATCCAAGAAAGTATAAAGTATGAAAGTGGTTTAAAAAAGCATTTCTTATTAATTCCATCTCATTTCATGTGTCTGTGCAGCTCCTAAATCTGAAAAGCCACAGGACAAATCTCGGATTTCTGTCAAAACTGCTGGTCTACAGCGATCTCGGTCGGATGCTGGCAAGGATCACCATGGAGAATACCGCAAACCTCCTTCAGGTCTAATGAAACCCACGGCTGGAGCCTCATTTGGTTACAAAAAACCCACAGCCACGGGTACTGCCACTGTCATGACAGCAGGTGGCGCCACCATCTCCAGTGGCTCTTCTACCCTGGGAAAACCCCCCAAGTCATCTGGCATCCCAGTGAAGCCAGTAGGCGCACCAACAGGTCGCAAAAACAGTTTTGATGCTGGCAGTGAGCAGGGCTTTCTGGGGCCTAATTCTCGGAACAGTATTCAGTATCGCAGCCTGCCTCGTCCGGCCAAGTCAAGTACCCTCAGTGTCATCGGCCGGCCTGCATCACGGCCTCCCAGTGGCATTGTTGACCCCAGTCTGTTGAGTCTTAAACCTATGTCCATCGGCACTGCAGGGCCCAGGGTTAAAGAACTTAGCAGCTGCAGCGGTAAAATGACTAATCGCACAATGTCGGGCCCAGTGAACCAGACAGACCGAGAGAAGGAGAAAGAGAGGGCCAAAGCCAAGGCTGTGGGTGCTGACTGTGGTTCTCTGAAAGCAGAGGACAGTTTATCACAAAGCACAGAGGGGTCCGCTCTGAAAATGCACGGCCTTAGGCGCACCAGCAGCAGCAAATATCCAGAGCTCTCATCACCTACAACACCAAGGTCTGTTAATTTACTCTCCCGTTCATTTACCCTCTGATACGCTCCCTCATTGTTTATAGAATTCGCTCGCACAATAATCATCCCCTGTAACTATATAGTTTCCTTTACATTGAAATTTACAAATAAATGATAATGCATTGTTACAACAGAGTAGTTATATTGTTCATTGTTCTTATAGGATGAAATCACTTGGCCGTCCACCCAGCCTGGCTCACCTGGACAAGGTTAACTCCAACAGCCTTGACTCCTGTGTGACCATCCAGGACCTCCCTCCCAAAGTGCCCCCGTACTCCAAGCTCCAGGACTTGGCAGGTTCTCACTACGGCAACCGTCTCACTCCGAGCCCGGCGCCTGTACTCCATTTGGACTCCTCCAGCTCCTACGACACCCACACGGGATCACCCCTCTTATACCCCAAATTGTCGGGCATGCACCGCAGCCTAGAGTCCCTGCCGCTCCAGATGAGCGTGGCCTCCAGTGCAAGGTTTGGCCCCTTTGACTTGCAAGAAAAAGAACAACGGGGTACAGGCACCTGGGGATCGGCCCCCAGGACATCACTGCAGGACAGGTACAATAGTGGAATTTGCAAACTTCAGTATTGGCTGAATTAAGTTGTAAAGCAATTATGTCATACTTCTGGGTCCAGTGGTATTCCAGCCTCATAGTTTTATCAACATTGTTTGGCTGATGTTTTTCAGCCTGTCGGTTGTGTTGCCTAATACAGATAGATTTAGGTGTGGAATGGGGGTTAACATTAAGGGAGACCCATTGTTGGGTAAGTGATTCACAACACTGAGGATGGCACAGAGCCCAATGGACTGTAGTGAAGCACAAACGTTAGCAATGGCATTTATTTTTAGACATAATTAATCAAGGAATATCAATAAAGTTCCTATTTCTGTTAGTTGTGGAGCTTGGAATGTTTGGACCCATAATGCAATGCTTTACTATTCCATAGCAAGTGCCAAAGGGTCTGAAAGAATGTTTGTGATGTGTTGCTTTCTCTGTGCAGCTTACAAACAGACAGAAATACATTTCCAAAGAAAGGCCTGGAGTATGTGAAATACATGTTTTAATCCATTTCAAATCTTTTCTTTAGACTTTAAATTTAAAACTAACATTCTTTTCTCTTTCCAGACGGTGCGGTTCAAGTCTGTCAGAGAGCGAAGGAAGCAAATCAGGCAGGCGCCACTCTCACTCCATAATGAGTATGACAGAGAGCGGCAGTCCTCCTCAGCTGCCCTCTCCCACCCGCCCGCTCCACCCAACCACAACCAAGGTTCCCCTCACCAATGTGGGTGAGTTGTATGTCCAATTAGACTTCCAGATTTTGACCTTTTGGATGAAAACCTTTGACGAGTGACTCTAAAATGCCTCTACCTTAAATCCCTTTAGGTATCCTTTTGTTGGCAACCTAATACAATGTTATATTAATTTGCCAACAAAAATGTCATTAGAAACAGTATGATTAGTTGTAAATACTTATTTAATTTAAACTCATGCACTTTAGAGGTAAGATGTTGCACTGCCTTGGAAGCAAAAAGGGGTCAAGCCTGGCTATATTTATCTGGGTGGTAGAAGAGTGGTCTTGTTTTTCACTGACTCATGAAAAAGAGACCACTGTGCTGAGGTGTTACTCTGTTTTTATATGTTCAACTTCAGTTTTAGAATTTTCTGACTCAAACTGTTTCTTCTGCTAAAGTCGCCCCCATTTCCAGTGGCACCCCAAGGATTTCTCGCTCCAACAGCATAGGCCCCCCAAGTGACTCCTGTGAGCTGTACGGCTCTTCCCCCCCAGGGAGCAGTATGTGCCTGGCTGACCGGCCAAAAAGCATGATGCGTTCTGGCTCTTTCCGTGAACCAGGGGAGGATGGTGAGATAACCCATTTCTGTTCAATGAAATCCAGTTTTAAGTGGATGCACATTTGTTGTCTATAACAATAAATCTTTTATCTTTTTTCAGTGCATGGCTCTGTCATGTCTTTGGCATCCAATGCTTCATCCAACTATTCCTCCGTAAGTTTTCTTCGACACGCTCTGTCTGTGTAAGATTAGAGCATTCAAACACAGAAGAACCAAACAGAATGTAGGAGAGATGTGTTCTAAGTTACTCAGCATCTCAGCATTCATTTGTATTAATTGTTACATTATGTGCTATATTCAAATAGGATTTTGTGAACTGTATTAATTAACTTACAATTCTATTAAATGAACATAACTCTAACAAACTAACACTCAACACAAACCACTCAGACCTCCAACCTGCCTTTCTTGTGTATTTTTACCATGCTTTCTGTAGAATGAGGAGAGGATACAGGGGGAGGTAAGGATGGTGTGCTGTTGCTGTGTGTCTTTTGTCATTTCCTGTGGACAGCGTCATTCATCAGCTCTTATCAGTCCATAGTGTGGAGTGTGTCCAAATGTTATAACACTGTTCAGTTTATCTAATACCATCAGTGTCTTAGCGCCATGGTATGCTTTTTAATAACACATTTTAGACTCTTCTGCATGGAAACTATATCAAGTGGTTCTCAATATTTTCCATTTTTAACCAAAATGTTTGGCTTTTCCATGTACATTTTTTACCTTTGTGAAACAATATAAATTATACTTACAAAGCCAAAAGAATTATCAGAAGGAGAGAGACCAATTCAAGAGAAAATAAGGACACATTTTAGGCCCACAACCAAGATTAACATGAGCCTAAACTGTGTATAACTGAGACTTTAGTAGGAGGGCCTAGACAATATTTGATTCAACCCATAACTAAATCTGTTGTGTCTGGGATAATCTATATAATAAGATTAACATTTCCCAACACGAGGGATGAAAAAAAAAACTTGCTTTAAATGTATGAGAACCACTGCAAAATACAATTAAATGAATAGAGTCCTGTACTTTGTTATATAATATAAAATATACACTTCTTTGTGTCTACAGCAGATCCGCTTGTTAAGGAGAGAACTTGAAAGTTCCCAGGAGAAGGTTGCAAACCTCACAATGCAGCTTTCTGCCAATGTATGTATGTTTTTAGGGAGTATTCTGTGCTCTCTTAGCTGCATGGCTGTTCTGTTGATAAAGTGCAGGTCTAATGAAATGAAACCTTATGGCTTGTATCTTTTCTTCCCCTAAATTATTTACTGGTGGAATGGTTGGAATTCTAGCTTATCTCTTTGTTTAAACAAATGCTTTTTTACTTACTTACTTTTACCCTATTTACAAATTTTGGTTCAAATAACTAACAATAACACAACACCCCCATTCCTCCTGATCCAATTATATAGTCTTCTTTTGTCTGCACATTATGCTTAGTTTCCTCTCCTAATGCTCACTTTCTTTATATTCCTGGCTTCATTAACTCTTGGACTGCTTCCCTCTGCTTGTGCTGACCTGCTCACTGGATGCCCGCTTCATCAGATAGGACAGGTGTGTTCCACAAACGCTAAATACTCATTCTTCTTCAACATTTGAGCTACATCCAGCACTTTGTTTGGTTTTCTTGTTTCTTCAGTAACTATCAAACTAAGGCCATCCAAAATAGATATTCTAGTTTCAAACTATGCACACATCCATAACCTTTCTTTTCAACATCACTAAAATGTACTTTTTTTTATGTCTGACATGTGTTATCTCATTTTGCTGTACTGTTAACACATTGCAACTGCTAAAATGAATCCCTTTGTGCTTCACTAAAGACCAACCTGGTAGCTGCTTTCGAGCAGAGTCTTGCGCTGATGACGGCCCGCCTGCAGAACCTGTCGGTGTCCTCAGAAAACAAGGTATTTTGTCATGCTATAGCTAATGAGCCCTACAGTATACCACATGTCGTTTAGGAGATGGGACTTGGCATTTTAACAAGTCGTTCGAGTTTTTAAGCACTAATCACATTGCCACCACATATTTTTTGGCATCTCACAAACTCCTCAAAGAATGTGGGTCACGGATACAGGGATTCTCATCATGTCATCAGTTACTCATCACGGCTGGTCATTCCCGGTGAAAGGAGATAGACATTCCACAATCCTGAGAGTTGTAGAATCTCGGTTCAGTTACTGGTCTGTAAGATAATGTGTGAACACTTACCCGTGATTCCCTGTGCAGGACTTTGAACTCACAGAACTGAAGGACACCATTGACATTCTGAAGGCCAAAAACACTGAGGCACAAGAAATCATTCAAGGGGCGCTCAGTAATCCTGACATCACACCAAAAGGTACATGATTGTTATTTCCATTACTGTAAATATTAAATCCTCTTGTACTCATTTTCATTTTATATCTGTAGAAATGCCCATCAATCGTCAGAACTCTTCAGAAAGCCTCTCCAGTCTTGCCAGCACCACTAGCCATTCCAGTATGGGTAGTTTCAAGGAGCAGGAGGCCAAAAAGAAGAAAAAGAAAGGCTGGGTAAGTGTATGAGATACCACACTGCCAAAACTGGTGACCAATATAACCAATATCAGTTGGTTAAAATGAGAATTATTTATATATATTTTTTGTCTTTGCCTGAACATATGAATTGCAATCACTTGAATCACTACAGGACTAGGTTATATTATTCTTTTATTATGAGTATTTATTATATATGAAATTATGTATTGAAACAAGTCAGAAACATGTAGCTGTGTTCTTCATTGTTTTTTAAGTAGTCAGATGTATAGAGAGTCAGACACTAATCAATGCAAAAACTAGTATTGAAACTAGATACTCTATTATATTATATTTTATGCTCAGTGAGCTGCAGAGTCTGCACTAGCACTCACTCATGATTGGTGCTGGTGCTGTGCTTTAGGGAGTGACCATTCACATCAGAGAGGGGTATTTTAGGTTGATTTTCAACTCGTTTTAGCTGTAGGATCTTGCAACACAAAGCTGCTTTCCAACTCTACAATGGTTTTGTAATAAGAGTAAACCAGCATTTTTATTCATTGTTATCATTAAAAGCTGTACTGGAGTTGAACATGGTCGTGGAATTTGAAAAAAGTAATTATACATACCCTAAATTTATCTTGTCAAAACGACTGACTCTGAGATTAAGATCCTAAATTCAAGTCATTTTTTGCAGGGTATAAACAATAGATCATATTATATTAGATCATATATGTGATTCCCCTACTTGATTCAAATCTGTTTGGTATGACTCTGGTCTCTCCCTCACGCTGCCCTGATTTCTATTTTAGGTCTTTGAGGTGAGTGTTGCGTGTAAATAAAGTCTAAACATTGTACCCCACAAGCTGCATGTGCTTCATGAGTCACTCTAGTAAAACCCCAATTAGTCTCAGTTACTTGTCCCCTACGTACCCTTCACAAATAAGCATCAGTCATTTCCTAATTGCAGTAAGTGTCTTAAATGTGTGACCTATGCTTTGCTATGGAACCTCTTGTAACTCTCTCATTATGGTCCCTTAGTTGCGCAGCTCCTTCAATAAAGCATTCAGTAAGAAAGGGTCCAAGCAAGCAGGCCCATACGCGGACATTGAGGAGATTGCCACCCCAGAATCCTCCGCTCCTTCCTCTCCTAAAGTTCGTCATGAGGCTGAACCCCTTCAACTCTCAATGAAATCTTCACCTTCTGCCTCGTCATCAGGGTAAACACTGTTGCTTTCAAAATAAGACTAATGTAACTTTAGCTCAGGTTGTTAGTCTGATGATCCTTGCCACATTAACGCTTGTCTTACATTGTTTGTGTTGTGTATGTATCCTTAGACTGTGTGAAAGTGGGGAGGCGGGGGAGGAGAAGGTGGTATCAGAGTTACGCTCAGAGCTTTGGGAGAAGGAGCGTAAACTGACAGACATCCGCCTAGAGGCCCTGAGCTCTGCACATCAGCTGGAGCAGCTGCAGGAGGCCATGACCAATATGCAGGTCTGCACATATTCAAGTCGGACACAAATAAATATGGTAGTCTTTTATGAAAAAAATAACATATGTGTACTGTAAACCAATTGTGAAATCTTTCCTTTATGTTCCATAGAGGACAGTGGAGAAGCTGAAGTCTGAGAATGACCAATTAAAGACGGGAGGTCTCTCTCCCTGTCCATCTCCGGGACCCTCCAGCTCTCCGTCCCAGTCTTCAGGCCTTACTACGCTGGGAAACTCATCCCCACGTCAGTCTGTAGCCATGCACATGCCCAAAAGCTACAGCAGGGGGCTTAGTGAAGGCAGCTCGGGTACTGTTTAACTTGAGCACTAGAATAAGAAAAGTACATAGACTACAAACATACATGAAAGCACTTAACTCATGTTTTTTGTTACGCTATTGTAGATGTCTTCACGTCAGACTCCCTCAACCATTCCTCCCAAAGAGATGATCATCGAGTTAGGGTGGTGGTCTGTATGGCGAATTTACATGTTTTTAAAGATGTAAGTATGGCCATTCATAAAACAATACTTTACTACTGAATTGTATATCATTTCATGTGCTGCATATCTTGTCGACAGGATCTGAAGCAGCAGGAGTTCTTCATTGGCACAGTTAGATTAAATGGTAGAATGGACTGGACTATGTTGGACTCAGCTGTCAGCCAAGCATTCAAGGTGACATAATTATATTTCTAATAATAATAATGAACATAAAGTGCCTGTTAGATTGTAAGTAATTAGTGAATCAGGCTGATATTTCATGTTTTTGAACCACAATATTTGCTTAAGTTTATGTACTAATGAAAAGAATGTATGAAGAACCTTATTGACAGTGAAACACTTTATTCACAGGTGTACATCACAAAGGTAGACCCCCTCTCCAGTCTAGGGCTGTCCACTGACTCCATCTACAGTTATAACATAGGCCATATCAAGAGACTAGTGGGAGGAGACGCTCCAGAAACGCAGCCATCTCGCTGCATGTCCCGAGGCCCAAACAGTATCACAGTGGCTCTGAAAGGTATGTGACAATATGGTGATGTAGAGGTTAACACATGTGACTCTTGGCCTATCTATGAATTACACATTTAGTCACATTTGATTATTTGCAAGTGGTAAACTGCAATACATTTCCTCCGACAGACCCCAGAATCACCCTGTTCTGCACAGTTTTTACTGTATATAATGGCTTTGTGAGGTTCTAGTAATCAGCAATTACTCAACCGGAGAGAGTCTGTGTAGCGGGCAGCCCTTCACTTTTGCATGTTGGAATGTATGGAGCAAAGTCCCGGGATAGCTGGTAAAGCAGGGGCAGTTCCTAACAGCGCTCTCAGAAACCTGATCTTCTCTCTGCCAGATTCAAAGAGGGCCAGCAGCTCGACTCCCCTCACAAACATGTGCCCCAGAAATGGTGAGAAGCAACATTAGACGCCTTGGCCTGGTGGGGGTGCAATCCGCCCCTATACTTGATGCTTAGGTATTTTTAGAGCTAATATTTTAGCACCATGTTGCTTATTGAGGCTTTGCGAGGTGAATGCAATATTTTCCCCGCATCTTCCATACTCGAGCATTCTATAATTCTTTCAACATATACATACAGTGTATATACTGTATTACCACTATTCTTAGGAACTAAATTATAAGTTCTTGAATGTCACCATGCACCCTGATCCATTCTCAACCAAACAATGGTTGCTGAAGATTGACAATATGGCGTTTTTAGGTTTGAAAGAGAAATGTGTGGACAGCTTGGTCTTTGAAACCCTCATTCCTAAACCCATGATGCAACACTACATCAGTCTCATTCTCAAACATCGCCGGCTCATCCTGGCCGGTCCCAGTGGTACGGGTAAGACCTACCTGGCCTCACGACTGGCTGAGTACCTGGTGGACCGCAGCGCCCGGGAGGTCACAGACGCCACTGTTGTCACATTCAACATGCATCGTCAGTCATGCAAGGTAACTTAGTCCACGTCTGTCAATTATTTTTGTAACAATAAAACTACCACCCGCCATTTTCTCTGTGTTAGGATCTACAGCTTTATCTTTCAAATCTGGCAAATCAGATTGATCGGGAAAGCGGTATATCAGAAATACCCCTGGTGGTGATTCTGGATGACATTCATGACACGGCCTCTCTCAGTGAACTTGTGAATGGTGCTCTTACCTGTAAATACCACAAATGGTCAGTTCAAGGCATTGCTTATAATATAACCCAATCTGACCTTTTGTGATTAACCTTTGGACAATTTTTTTACAGTCCCTACATCATTGGAACAAGCAATCAGCCTGTCAAGATGACCGCAAATCATGGCCTGCATCTCAGTTTCAGGTGTCCCTTTATATATAAACAAATAAATATAACTCTATGTAAACAACAGCGTCTAATTACAACGGTACCTTAAAAATGAGCGTGACCTTATGTCAAAATGTATTTAAACCATAGACACTACAAATTGGTTAAACATGCTTAAATGAAGGACAGCGTGTGAATAGTTTTTTAAATGTAACAAAACATTTCTGATGCTTTAGGATGGTCACTTTCTCCAACAATGTGGAGCCTGCCAATGGCTTCTTGGTCCGCTACCTGCACAGAAAGATGATGGAGTCAGAGGATGAGAAGAATTTGACCAATGAAGACCTGACACGCGTCCTGGACTGGTTGCCCAAACTGTGGTATCACCTGCACACGTTCCTGGAAAAGCACAGCACGTCTGACTTTCTCATAGGTACGAACAGCAGCTCTCTACCATTTCAGGAAGTGCGTTTGAATCACATGTTTATGAGTGGTGTTCTCCTCAGGCCCGTGTTTTTTCCTGTCCTGCCCTGTCACTGTGGCGGAGTTTCGCTCATGGTTCATTGACCTTTGGAACCATTCTATAATCCCATACCTACAAGAAGGGGCCAAGGATGGCTTTAAGGTGATAGTCATTTAAACATGGCTTCTACTGAGATTGCTAACCGTATTCCCCATGCTAATGAACTGCTCCAATTTCTATTTCCTGCTGTGTTTCCCTGCAGGTCCATGGGCAGAAGGCCGTTTGGGAGGATCCAGTGGAGTGGGTAAGAGGCACTCTACCTTGGCCTTCAGCTCAGCAAGACCAGGCAAAGCTTTACCACTTGCCCCCGCCAAACATCAGCTCCAGCAGCCCGGGACAGGCCTGCGAGGAGAGGCCCCACAAGGAAACTCCACCCAGCTCCATGGACTCTGATCCACTGGTAAATGAGCCTGTTGTTTCTCACGTGCATTTGGAGGTGAATATTTTACTAATGAAGAGATTTTGTATTACTTTTGTAGATGGCCATGCTTTTGAAACTTCAAGAAGCTGCCAATTACATTGAATCCCCAGATAAAGAAGACCCACGCCTGCCTAAATTTTGAACAGAAGCTAATATTTAGTTCTGGAATGAGTGTTTAATGGTTTGTGTGTTTTAGTGTAAATGTGTTTATTGACGAATACACACAAGATGATTTACAGTTCCCAGGTGCCCCATTTCACATGCCATTAGTTCACACTATAGTACTTATTATATGAAAATATAGAAAAGTAGCGTATTTTGGGCACATTTGCCTCAGTTCCCTTAGACTGGTGCTAATTAATCACTATGAAACTGTCTCACTCTGCACTTAGATTCAAATCACTCAGGTGATTTGTGCTGTTGCACTTACACTACTAACTGGAACGTTGTGGTGCACAACAGAAAAGTCGTTTCTGTTTGATTTCTTTTGTTTTAATGTGTTACTAATAATTAGTGACTCATTTTTGTAGAGGCGCATGACAGCACATACCATGCATATCTAGCTTAGTCACATATGCAATTCACAGTACAAAACAAGCAGGTGGAGAACTAATACAATGCCTTATGAACAAAGACATCTGTTGAAATTCAGTAAACTATTCTGGTGCTTTCTCCAACCCATCACCTCTAAGGCCATTTGCAGTAAGGCAACATCTCCTAACTTCAGCAGTTTTAAATACCTTGTTTGTTGAAGCTGTCATACTCTTTTGCATAAAGCATCTTAACTTCAGCTGCACATTTTAGCACTGGGTTATTTGTCAGTAATTCAGCGTCTGCTCTGGTACAGCTATCAGGTAATTGGTTATTTTAGTATAAAATGTCAAATTTCAGTGTGATTCAATCACCTCTATTTGTCAAGTGTTAAAACACAACAAATTGGTCTGGACGTAAATTAGGATGTTAACATTTCGGATCTATTGGAGTCTTTGGGAGTCAGATCCGTAAATAATTTAAACATTCTTAATCTTTTTTTTTTTTTTTATTGTCCATGAGCTGTGATTATTACAGCTTCATATTCTAGTTCCCCTGAAAATTAAACCCAAACAAAAGCAACTATAGTTTATTTATACTGTATGTACAAACATATTTTTGTTGCATTGTGTGCAACATTATACCAAATACTTATGTTTTTTTTTTTCTTTTCTCTATGAATGTATAAGCATTTTTACACAGCATCCGACATTATCGCAGGTGCTTTTCAAATTAGCCTTATCAGGAGCCACACTTAACTTACTCAGAGCAAAGTTAAAACTACCTAATATCAACTCGTTCACAACATTTAAGGTGGTTAGCCATTTTGTTGACCAGTGTTTATGTCACCCATTACAAACATTTAACTGCCTATGGTGCTTTTGATGTCTCAATTGTGTCCATGTCAACATTTAACTTTAATTTAACTTGAATAAGCTTGGTGTCGTTGGTGTGAAGTAGATCTGGGGATATTTTGGGACGTGTAGTAGACGTGCTAAAACACAATATGTAGAGCCAGTGAAGTCCTGTGAGTGATCTTATGGTAGAACCATACTAGATACTGATGCATTTATAAAAATAAAGTTTGGGAAGAAAAAGCACAGATGCAAAGGAAACCTTTTTTTTTAAATAAAAACATGGACTCAAGTAACAAATTGTAAAGGTGTTCAGTGGTGTCATTCATCCATCGCTCATGAGTTTTAAGTGCTTTTCTTTTGTAAATAAATCCTGTAAATGAATGTCACACAACTTTTTATAGTTTGACAAAAAAGTGTGTGTTAATGCTTATGCTTTGCTGTTGCACTGTGCTTAAACTGACCAATGACCAGTGGGTCACTTTGTAGATGTACAAGGTGTGACACAGCATTTGGTCAGTGCCAAACCAGCCACACTAGGTATTGTTTTCTTAACTGTAAATAAAAGAAAAAAGATTGGAAACTTGTAACCTACTTACATCATCATCTCATTTCATTTACTGGTTGTTGTGCCTGTTGTTTAGTATCAACTGTGATTTGTGTTGGCTTAAAGGACAATGCAGCAACTTTTAATGGTGTTAGCGATCAACAAAAAACAAGGCATGTTTTCAGCTGGTATCTGACTACACTGCATCCCAGGAGAATATTATAGTAAGCCTTATAAAGCAAAATGTTGGTTGTCAATACATTGAAAACAGGGTTAAAAAATATATAATTAAAAATTGAAACCAGCGTATGACCATTTATGGTAGATGGTCAAATAATACAAGTTTGGTGTGACTACAACAAGACGATACACACTTGGGGAGGAAAATAATCATAGGATGGACCAATACAGGTTGCTGTATATTTTCCCAATGCTTGTTGTCAGCTCAGATGTTATGCAGTATTCCACTGACATGCACATGTTAAGGGATTTTAAATGTTGTAAATGCATGTAAACTCGCTGTGTGATGAGACAAACTATGTATTGTGGAGGAAGATCATTCTAGAAAATGTTTTTCTTTGTAATACTCAAATATTTGATATTACTTTTTTCTAAAGACTCTTTCTAATATGTCATGTTATTTTGTACAGGGCATCATTGTAAAGACTGTAAATAGGTCAGCATTGGATGGATGTAGCTACAATCATAGTAAAGAAAAGAGCTGTTTTATGTAAAGATATTGGTGCAATACAGGGATAAGTCTTGCTTTTAAGGGTATCATCCATCTTTCACTGTTTGCTGGAATCAATAAAATACATTATTATATTACTTTTTGTTTGTTTGCATTATATTATGAGAGACATATGTGTCTTATGTAATCAGAAAAACCATGCTGTCATAAATAAGGTCAATCTCAGATTTCCATAAGGACCAAGTCAGTTCATAATGTAAGAGGCCTTTTATTTATTTGTTAAGTAGGACTGCAGAGTCATGATGTTAAAGGTTAGATTTAATATGGGTCTACACAGAAACTATCTTCTGCAGTTACCCAGGCCCCTTACCATTTTCCTCATATCAGTTGTTGAAAGTTTTTGAAAAGTTGCCACAACATACTTTTTGATGCTTGGTTTTAAGAGTTCGTTATGTAGTTTGAGTCCCATCTGAAATCATAGATAGACATGGTGGTCTTGTCCTTCACACAGCCCAGGGCCCTATCTGTTACAGAGGGCGGAGTCTGGCCCCATGGCCCCATAAAGGCCTGCTACTCCCTCTGGAAAGATGGCATTGGATACAGTTCACGGACTTTAACAGTTGGGAATTAGCTGCAACCTTCAACATGCCGTCCAAGCCAGCCCCAATCAAGAAGGCGGGGAAGAAAGAACCAGCCAAGAAGGAGGAGGCCGCTGAGCCTGAGGCCGCTCCTGCCCCTGCAGAGGAGGCCGCTCCTGCCCCCGTAGAGGAGGTCGCTCCTGCCCCGGCAGAGGGCGAAGCCGCACCTGCCCCGGCTGCGGAGGCTGCTCCCGCTGACGGTAATACACACGGCAGCGGCCTGTCGCCTGCTTTTGTCCCTAGATGAACCATGGATGGTTCTTCAAAGCAATGTCAAAACTGAATATGCAGCGTGACGGTAAGGAAGGGGCGAGTGCGACCACCCAGAAGCGGTTTCCATGGCGATCAGACTGCTGGTCTATGTCGCGGCATCGATGTGAAAAAGATGCATAACTTGTCCATTGTTATAATGTACAAAACATCCCCAGAAACTCAAATGAAAGTGCTAACATTACAAACACTCAACAGTAATTTAATCAATCAAAGAGCTAAAGATGTATTCTTTATCCAGCTGCAGATCTAACCTGTCCTAACATCTAACATTAGGCCCCGGCTGCTGCTGCCGAAGGAGCCTTTGAAGGACCTGCTTGAAGTTGAGATTTAAAAGTTATTTGTACATCACAATATTTTTATCACTTTATCATTTCGTTTTTATTTCGAGTGGACTGCATCTTATATACATGCCACATTAGACGCTGCTGCAGAAGGATACACTGAAGCCTCTACTTGATACAAAAAATAAAAAGCCCAAGTTTATTGCAATGTTTTAGATGAGTTGTGCATATTTCTCTTCGATCTGATTCATATACTCTTAATTGTGTTCAATAACTTCTCTTTTTGTTTAAAAAGAAAGTGAAAAGAGTAATCAGTTCTTTACAAAGCAACTTTGCACTAACATGTCGCCTGCTACAGAAGGATCTGCAGAAGCTCCGGCTGAGGGTAAAAATAACAGCTTTATCAAGGCTTAATATGACCTCAAAGTGTAAGGCTAGAGATAAGACATGTACCACATACTTTCAGTATCTTCCCAGAGGTCAGTACATTTTATAATCTGTGCACTGAACTAATATGGGATGCATGTGTTTGTTTTAACATTTAACACTAGTTGCCGCCCCTGCCGCTGAGGAACCTGCTGAAGCTCCTGCTGAGGGTAAAAAGCAATTTTGTGTAGCTTTAATATTAGATAAAGGCTAACAAATTGTTTTCTTGACACATATTAGACATTTTTAGACTTTATTTTAGTTAAATATAGTTTAAAACAAGAAAAACGGCAGCACACTGACCAAAATATATTACTAAATGAATGAGTGACGGTGTGTGGAAGTTTTCAGTGCCTTTCCTCCTACAAACCTGTCGCCCATTCAAGTGTGCAGTCTGTTCAAAAACAAGTAAAATATAAATACAGTTGATGAAAGATGATACAAGCTACACAAATGTATTGCCTGTTCTATCAGTTTACATTAGACTCTGCCTCTGCCACAGAAAGACCTGCTGAAGCTGTATATAGCTAAAGAGTAAGGATAACCTTGTAAGGTTAAAGGCTTAAAACCAAATTGTTATATTTTTTTACAATGTTTATATGCACATGTACATTTAGATGCTTGCATCTGATTAACTTACTGCACAAATATAATGCCTGTGTTCTAACTTTTAACATTAGCTGCTGCTCCTGCTGCTGAAGAAACTCCTGAAGCGCCTGCTGAGGGTAATATAGACATAGTAACATAGACTTAATGCAAAGTATGCATGCTATATTTATAGTAACTCAATGTATACATCACTATAAATTGACAGCTATTTCTTTGACAACATGAGAGTTCAGTAGAACTTTTAAACTATTGTTAAAGCTAACGGCACTAATACATTTGAATGCAAATCTGTTCTAACCTCTAATCAGCTGCTGCTCCTGCTGCGGAAGGATCTCCAGAAGCACCTGCCGATGGTAAAAATCAGTCTTGAGTACCACAGCTATGATATCTTCATACTTATATCTTTATATGATACAGTATTGTTCATACGGTTCCCATGGTAAGGTTAAAAAACAAAACTAACCTCTTGACCTTAGCCAAAAGCTATATCAAGCTTATGCATAGTAATCTTTATGAAAGACATCTTATCTGCTTAACTTCACTAATGCTTAATATCTAATATTCAACATTAGCTCCTGCTCCTGCTGCAGAGGAAGCTGCTCCTGCTGCAGAGGAAGGTGCTCCAGCTGCTGAGTCCGAGGCACCTGCTGAGGGTAATATAGACATAGTAACATAGACTTAATGCAACGTATGCATGCTATATTTAAAGTAACTCAATGTATAAATCACTATAGACTGACGGATATTTCTTTGACAACATGAGAGTTCAGTAGAACTCCTAAACTATTGTTAAAGCTAACGGCACTAAAACATTTGAATGCAAATCTGTTCTAACCTCTAATCAGCTGCTGCTCCTGCTGCGGAAGGATCTCCAGAAGCACCTGCCGATGGTAAAAATCAGTCTTGAGTACCACAGCTATGATATCTTCATACTTATATCTTTATATGATACAGTATTGTTCATATGGTTCCCATGATAAGGTTAAAAAACAAAACTAACCTCTTGCCCTTAGCCAAGAGCTACATTAAGCTTATGCATAGTAATCTTTATGAAAGACATCTTATCTGCTTAACTGCACTAATGCTTAATATCTAATACTCAACATTAGCTCCTGCTCCTGCTGCAGAGGAAGGTGCTCCTGCTGCTGAGTCCGAGGCACCTGCTGAGGGTAAACCATAACATATTAATATCATTGTGCAGTTTATCATCCTTTAAATTATAAGGGTTAAATGCTATACTGTCTTAAATACATATTACAAAGGTATTTTAGTATAGTGTAGCTTTGTAGCAAAAATAATAACGTTAGTTATTCTTATTCTTATCATAAGGTGAAGCTGCCCCGGAGGAGCCCAAAGCACCAACTCCTCCCCCACCTCCTCCCAAAGGTAGCACTCTTTCTGTTATTATACTTAAGTGTTTATGTGTCAAGCTTACACTTTGGTGTAGACATTTTCAACTCACATATTTTGTGTGCTTGATAGAGCCCACCAGCGCTCCCCTTGAACTGTTTGTGGAGGACAAGAATGACACCTCTGTTGCCATTATCTGGAGCCAGCCAGAAGTCATTGGAGCAGCTGGTCTGGACGGATACGCTATTGAAGTTTGTAAAGAAGGAAGTAAGTTCTGATGGGACTAAACCATGTGCAATCTCATATTATTACGTGATAATCTATGATATGATATTATAGTGATCCAAACATTAAATTGATTCAAATTGATATTTTAAGCATTTTTGTGAATGCTAATTGATGCAACTCGCAAATGTTTCTTAAGTGGACTGAGGAACATGTACTGTAAATTTTTCTTTTAGTGTGGGTCAGCCCTACCAGTTGCAGCTGTCCCTGAAGTGTCACTTCTGAGTTATATCATGAGCTTCCTGACTTCTCCCTACAAGGAAAGGGGCATTTCAGGAGTTGCTCTCACTGAGGTCCCGCTTTTAGACCCGGCTGCACTTCAGTGTGACTTTCATTTACCTAGCCCTTGATATCTGAAAAACATAAATTTTAAAACATGTTGGTTTATAACTACATGCCTTTCATGATCACAATATCCATAGTTAGAAGGTCTAAATTGGATTGAATTGACAGACTGACTGAGTCATTTGTCATTTCAGCTGAGGACTGGAAGGCAGTCAATGAGGACCTGCAGAAGTCCTGCCGTTATGTTATCAAGAACCAGGTCACTGGGGACCGCCTGAAGATCCGTGTGGTGGCTGTGAACGAAGGCGGACGAAGCCCTCCTGTCACCCTCCCTGAGCCCGTCCTGGTCAAGGAGGTTGCTGGTGAGACATGTGTAACGCACAATGCAGACATCAAACACTGGTTTCTTCAGCTGTCCGTGGCACACCTCACCTGTTGTCTTAACTGTAGAAATTGGGGCTTTGTCACTTGATTCACCCTTTAAGCCAAAGACATATTTACTTAAGGCTGTTAAGTTGTTGGTTTTAGTGCTGCTGAAACCTTACAGAGATAATCATGTCCAATATATGAGACGTGATTTGTAGTAGAATGAGGATTAGTCCAATCAGGCTTAAAAAAGAGGAGCTGTCGTTTTGGCTCAGTCACAAATTATGGTTGTGTGTAATGGAGAGACGCATGGGGCAGGACAGAAACCTGATCCCAGAGAACTGGCACTAGTTCAGAAGTCTTATATGTGTTTGCTGTGGGGGGGCGGTCACTTTTAGAAAGAGCTCATGAATTATTTCCGACAAAATAGCTGAATTTAAAATACAACTTGCATGTGACTCCCATTAGCGCTGGTTTCCTTTGGGTGCTGATGTTGGCATTGTATCATTGCTTGTCGTTAGAGCTCATGCTGGGGATGTGTCAAGCTGCTTTCCAGCCAGATTGATGGTGACAAGTGATCTGAGATGTAAGCAGGTGGGGGCCTTGGTGCATGCAAAATTCCGGTCAGTGTGTCTGTGCGTCAGAAACAGGGGTGGCAGGGGTGGCAGGGCCCAGTGCAGACTTCTCAGGTGTCACTCCAATCTCTTCACACTTCCAAAGATTTTCTGTTTGTTTTAAAAGATGCCAAGACTTTACTATTTGTTAAGCCTTGATTTGGCACAAACCCAAAAGGGAATATTGCTGCATTGGGGAATTCAGAGAATGACAATTTTCAACAACTATCAATTTCCAAATGTATTCATTAATTTAATGATTGAATCATTAAAATGCCATATGCACTTGTGAGCTCGGGTTTATCTATGATGTTGAGACTTTCTGATGCAACAGAGGCAAGTATAGCTCTGAATCTTGAAAGGTTAGGGGAGTTGATATACTACAGTACGTATGCTTTATTTAGAATCCTGACAAATGTCACTCTGGTGGACTTAGCAGCTGGTGCTTCTCACCAAATCACTTTTACAAATGAGCGTGCAGAGACCGCGAGTGCCAGTGTCTCACATTTGCTAACTATGCATGTTATTCCTTTTCTTATAACCTTCAAGCTATTTTTATACTTTACTTCCTTATATCCAATGTTATAGCAATGGAATATGCTACATCTTGCAAATTGAAATAAACAGCGTTTCAGTTGTGTTACTGAGCAACAACACATCACAGAGCACATTCATTCATTAACTGTTGAATTATTTTACCAATAACAAATGACAAGTTGAAAACAAAACTTTTAAGGTTTGTTCAGACAAATAAAAGGATTTGTTCTCAGTACAACCTCGAATCATTCTGCTGTTTCTGTGTCCAGATCGACCCAAAGTTCGCCTGCCTCGCTTTCTCAGACAGAGATACGTTGTTCATGTTGGAGACAAGATCAATCTGACCATCCCATTCACAGTAATATACTTATAATGTATAGAAGTAACATTTCACATTGTTTAATAACCAACTTATATCTGTATTTTAATGTTTCAGGGCAAGCCTAAACCAGTTGTGAGCTGGTTAAAGAATGGCGAGGCCCTGGACACTAAGAGAGTTAATATTCGCAGCACAGACAGAGACAGCATCTTGTTCATCCGTGCAGCCGAGAGAGACGACTCCGGTGTCTATGAGATGTGCGTCAAAGTGGAGGACTTTGAGGACAAAGCTTCTCTGATCTTGCAGATTGTTGGTCAGTTTGAACTTTGTCTTCACTTACCTGTTGCATATTACATAACGCATAATGAGTCTTAAACCTGTCCTCCAGAGCTGCCAGGTCCACCCGACAGTGTTAAAATTGCTGATACCTGGGGCTTTAATGTTGCTTTGGAATGGACGCCACCCAAAGACAACGGAAACACAGAAATCACAGGTTACTTGGTCCAGAAGGCTGACAAGAAGACCGGAGTAAGTAGCTGGTCTCTCAGTGGATTAATAAATAATAACCAGAATATTAATGTGATCCCTTGTGACATGTATACAATCGTTAGTAATAAACTCTCTTCTCACTATGCGTGCAGGATTGGTTCACTGTGCTGGACCATTATCATAGACTGAATGCCACCATCTCTGACCTCATCATGGGCAACACCTACAAGTTCAGAGTATTTACTGAGAACAAATGTGGACTCAGCGAGGACCCTACCATGACAAAAGAGGAGGCCACGATCCTGAAAACAGGTAAAGCTATTCATCCAAAACATGATCTGTTACCATCGCACAGGCAGGTGTGCTCAGCCAAATGTGCAACCAAACACTTCATGATGCTACTGTATATCACAATGATCCTTGTGTCTATAATGATTTAGATATCGACTACAAACCACCTGAGTACAAGGAGCGTGACTTCACCGAGGCCCCCAAGTTCACCACCAACCTGAGCGACAGAGCTGCTACGATTGGTTATAGCACCAAACTGCTCTGCTCCGTTAGAGGATCCCCAAAGGTATGAGACATCTAGATCTCTCACATCCTTTCAACTATAAATGTAAACGAAATACATCACGTTTTGCTAGGAGTCTGAGACGATATTAGCTTTACTTATTCATTTCCCCTGTATGTCCTCTGCCTTTTATTGTGCTCCAACTCTCCAAATCTTCTGTGTCTGCTCTTCGGTGAGCCGATGGTATTCTGCTGTTGACAATGGCATTATGTACATTGTAACTCCAGAAGTGTTGTTACACTGCCCTCTGTCAGTAGTTCTCTAGAATAATATTGAGGTGCTGAGTGAGGGTATCAGACTAACGCTGGTGCATCCCTGACATGCACCTCTCTGTTCTCAGTGAAGCATTATCTATTGAGCTGCCAACAGCACCGGTGTGTATAAGATACTTCAGGCTCTAATTAGACTGGCATCCTGTGTCCATAAAACAGGCTCAATATGTGAGCAAGGGTCAAGGGGTCTTGGGTCATTTGGAAGCAGGATCAGATGAGGATTCCCTTATGGGGCCTAGTGAGACCTTAGACAGCCAAAACAGGCTCGCTGCAGTCTGGAGGGCATTACCATAAATAGAAACATATTTTGTTTTTACTGTGATTTGTTTCAATCTGTATTTATGCTTTCTGTGCTATACGTTTTTTGTGTCCTGCAGCCCAAGATCCAATGGCTGAAAAACCAGATGATTATTGGAGATGACCCTAGGTACAGGCAGATCTGCGTCCAGGGCATCTGCTCTCTGGAGATCCGTAAACCTGGTAACTTTGATGGTGGTGTGTACACCTGCAAAGCCAAGAATACCCTCGGAGAGGCGATTGTCAGCTGCAAGCTAGAGGTCAAACGTAAGTCGCAACCTTTTACACTAAAGCCTTTATTTTGTAAATACTGAAAAGGTCCTACAATTCTAACTAAACATCTATTTTCTTTACACAGAGCCTATTAATCCGGATGCAGATAAGAATGCAGAGAGCAAATAAGCCAACACTCTCACAGGTTAGAAGAAGCTATTTAAATATCTTTGACACATAATGCTTTTATGAGCTGAAGGTTATGAAGAAAATATAATTAGTTATATGGGATGTATTGCTTTACGCACATCAGTATATAATATAATATAATATAATATGATTTTATACCTTGGAGTGGCTCCATGTGTCTCCATGGCCTCTTTTCCATATAAGGATGTCACTAAACTTGGAAAAGGTGTCTGTGCCGCTCACTCAGTCTAAGTGGAAGCAGGAGCCATAAATTAAATATGCAATGCCTTGTCGTGTTGTCTGTTTGGAGACTAAATCACATTTCCTTGACTCAGCAGCCAAAGCTACAAGCAGATTAGCGTTTTACAATTGGATTATCTCCTCAGTTAAAGATAAATGTGGTTTTAATTTCATCAATGTTTTGTAAAGATCTCAACAGAGTAAAATCTCAGCTAAATATTTTTAACTCAGTTCTTAAATTTAGAAAACAATGTTTACATGTGAGTGCAGTTCAAATGCCTAATTGCAGTTTATTGCAGTTGTCCCTTGTTGCTAACACCTGTTGTTGTTACTTGTTCATCTGTTGCTGGCTAATTTAGGAGCAAAGGGAGTGAGGCCTTTACAGCATGCGGTATGTAACGTTTTTAGCTTATGTGAACCATTGTTTCCTGTAGAAACAAATAGATATTTCATTTACACTTTAATCTTTTGAATGAAACAGGAAGGTGCTGGATTCCTGGAAGAACGTATTTGGCTGGTGACCACACTACCAGACAGTTGTTGCCTGTGCTATCCAATGTTGGGACTTTAGGATGAACACATACTGTCACTTCATGACTTAAACTTTATTCTTCAAAGTCCATATCCATGTCCAAAATCAGCTTCTCTTCCCAACAAGTAAATCTATGTACACAGTTATGTTCCACATCATGAATCTACTGTTCCTCGTAGGAGAATTCTATGTAACAACAATGTTTATAACAATAAATATTTTAATTTCTGATACAATTTCACTGTAAATATGTTTACTCTGAGGCAACATGGTGTGCAGTATTTTGGTCATTACAACTGTTATCTAAAATGTTATTAGTGCTGTGGGGAAAAGACAGTAAAGCTCACTAGTCTTTGTACGTTCAGTTACATTGTTTCGTTCCTATTTGTAGTCTATGTTGTCCCATGCATACAACATGTTTTAATGATGATTATTTAATTCATGTGTCCAGCTGACTAAAGCTTCTGTAAATTAACTCACTTTCACTTAATCACTTTGAACTCACATTTCGGCCAGATGCTTTAAGTAAAATCCTACTGGCAGAAAACCAATGATTATCCAGAGACAGGAGCTCTACCGCTCTGCCTGAAGCGCTCCCCAGAGAACACAACCAGTATGCCAGGACTTCATCATAATCATACCAGCTCAAAGCCCTGATCATGTAAGTATTTGGTCTCAGAGTTACAAGCATAGTGATATGGGGCCTACTGCCAGAGGGAATGGCCGCTGGGTGCAGCAGGAGCAAGGGCTACTGCTCTGCTCTGGATATTTGAGGATCACCAAGGTTCATCTTTCTGAAGAATGTCTTATGAAAAAGTATGACTAATTCAAAATACAAGACAAAAACACTGGGGAAATGTTGTGGAAATTAGATTAATTATGAAATTTGTTGTGAATATTTATATCTGTAAATTTACTGAAGCTACAACTTTATGAGAGAATCTTTAAATGCAGTGCCCTCTAGTGTCCTTATAAAGTACTCCAAGTAATTTCTGGATGTTTTGTGGCAAGTATGGTGGTTAGTTTATTACATTACCCCCATTAATTGCTGTAATCTACGATTATAAAATGCCTCATAATTATGTTAAATCATATACATGAAGACTGTTTTGTCTAGATTTGTTTTTTGTTGAATATTTACACAAAACTAGAGCAGAAGATAAACGAGTCAGTGACTCCCTGACTAACAGTATGTGACAGCACAATACCAGTATCGCCATGGGTTATAGTGTAATGCATAAAAAACCCAACACACAAGGATCTGGAACACTTATCACACCTCCCCGACCGGGTATGAAACAACATTAAAAATGTTACAAAATAATAATTTCAGTCAAATGCCTCCAGTTAATACAGTTAAGTTTTCTGTAGAACCATGTAACATTATGACTTCATGAGCACAGGTCCAGTTTGACTCACTGTGTGTGTGAGTCATGGTGGTGCAGACTAATTGCTGGAAATGCACGGACCTCTGACTAGACTC
Source organism: Eucyclogobius newberryi (assembly GCF_026437365.1). Taxonomy (NCBI): domain Eukaryota; kingdom Metazoa; phylum Chordata; class Actinopteri; order Gobiiformes; family Gobiidae; genus Eucyclogobius; species Eucyclogobius newberryi. The sequence continues at coordinate 21,513,985 of NW_027315823.1, forward strand.
TGCAATATCAAGGGAAGGATGTTTTCTCCTTCTTTAAAAGGAGCTGGCACAGCTCCCAGGGTGTTTAATAAGGGTAATGGTGAGTTTGGCACCAGCAGAAATGACCTGTCATTGTTCTCAACAATGGTGTTAAAGCACCTGCACAGGTACAAACATTTAGGAAGAGAAATAACTAAACTAATAATGAATGGACTCTGAGTAACCAATGTAACATGTTTTTTCTAACGTTAGACTTTATTCACTTTCTCCAAGCACTCTACCAACTACAATGGAACACAACTGTGCTTATATGCATATTCATCTATATATTCATCTATATTACAATTATCTTGATAGTATTAGTCCTGCATGCTTTATTTATTTGATCAGAAGTTCTTCTCTAATCAAAACGTTTGCTTGCTCAGCTCAAATCGCAGCTCAGCCTAATCTAAATTATTCACTGTTTTCCAACTATAGCCGGCACCTCTTCCTTATAACGCTACTGGCCGTAGAAAAAATGAAATAATTAAAACATAAAAGGGCTCCTCCACATCGACGTGCGCCCTGACAGCTTGTGTACTGCAGCAAAAGCTATCCAGCCAAGACGAGTGACCCCCTCCCCAATCACGGTCCACCGCGCAGGATCTCGTTAGCTGTATCTACGTTTCTCTAAATCTCGAGCCTTTTTAAACGCGTCGGCTCTTATCGATCCCACATTTCTCGTTTGCTTCTTCCCCCCCGCTTCTAAATGTTTCAGCTCAGCACTCTCTCTGACTGCATGGGCCGGCTGGAAAAGTGATGGAGCAGGAAAACATCTGAGGAGGAGGAGGAGGAGGAGGACAGGGAGAGGAGGAGGAGAGGAGGAGAGTGCGCCAGAGCTGCATTTTATTGAGTGTCCTGTCAGCCAATCAGCGACAAGCGCCGGGAAATACAGCAGTGGACGCCGCACCGCATCCAGGACTTGCGGTGCTCTTGATTCTTTACAATTTTGCTGCAAAATATAGAGCAAGTGAACAGTTACAATTGATTGGTTCTTAAAAGGGGAAACGTCCCTCCCAAAAAAAAAAAAAAAAATCAAGGATATACCAACCGTGAGGTTTGAGCAATGTCGTATAAATGTGGGAAATGAATCTAAGTATATTTTAAGATTGTGCCACTTCTTTGAAAAATCCATTTGGAAGAAGCTGTTGTTAAAGGTAAGAAGCATTTTACGCATTATCATTAGTTTGGTTAAGTTCGTTGCCTTTGCACGCACGCATTTTCTGAATTAAACTTTGCATTTGTAGATTTAGACCATTGGAAAATAAGATTTGCCTTTAAAGAAATCTACCTCTAGAAGCAGAGGTTTTTAATTTGCCAAAGTGAACTCCCCATGTGCAGTCCCCCTGCTTCAGTGCTGCAGTTCATTACGCAAATTGCAATAGCCTAAGGGGTTTCGTGCCTTCTTTAAAAAAGTATTGTGCTTTTAGAATCAATAAGCTGGCTATTATTGTCATTTAGGCTAGTGTTATTTCTTGCTTTCACCCTTCGTACTGCTGGTAGTGGTCAGTTTTATGGGCTACAGTAAGATATGGGATAAGTGGGATGGGATATGTGCTGAGGTTGCAAAATGAGGTCTATAGAAGCAGATGGAGACTCAGAGCTCCTTCTGTTCAGCAAATTATTCATTCAATGTTCATACGTGTACGATTTATTCAATTTGTTTAAGATGGAATAAGTGACTTATTCTCCAAATAAACTAACTATATTGGCTTTATGATTTTGTAACTGTTGCTATTGAGGTAGGCTACACAGAATTGATTTTGTGGTTGAATGTGACGTTGCTGTGTGCACAAATATGAAGCATTGGTTTCTAAGTCTCAGGGGCCATTAGTGGCCTTGCCTGGGTTATACCTGAATGTGCTGCGTGCGTGCAAACGAGCATGCGCAGGCTGTGCGTGTCGAGTACGTCATTACAGGAGCGTCCCAAGCTGCACTGCCAACCCCCCTGCACTGTCGAACCTGCACTGTCGAACCTGCACTGTCAAACCTGCACTGTCAAACCAAGGTCTTTCTTGTGGCTGAGCACTGAGCAGGCACAAAACATAAAGATCCTTTCTTAAATTGTGTTTTTTTTTTTTTTTATCAGGCTATAATTAGCTCACTGTCCAGAGTGTACCCCGCCTAAAGCCCAAAGTCACTGATAGGCTCCAGTCACCCGTGACCCCAAAAGGGAACAAGCGGTAGAAAATGGATGGATATTGGGATTGGTCCAATACAAATAAATAACACAAAGTTGACAGTCTCTAATTACTGTAAATCTAAATGGACCCTTTAAAGATGACCAATGATCTTATTGGCAGTGAGTCCAGTCATACATTCCGAAGTCATGTATTTGACATGTTCTCAAAATTATGAAACAACTTCATTAACAATCTGAGCCTGGCTTTTATTTCTGAGTTCAGCATTTCCAAGGCTCCACATTAGTTACTCACAGGTGGACATGCCTTAGCTCTGCAGCTCGATGGCTCAAGAACTGGACTTCGGAACTGCAGCCTATAATTCTGTTCCACCTCGTTTCTCTGATGCTCTTGTAGTGGTTGGTGCTTGGATTTTAGTTTATAAATGACAGAATGTTGTATGATGCCAAAGTGGTGCATTTTTTTGTGGCTTTTGCCTTGACATAATGGGCAGAGTGGAGTTATGTTCCGCTCTACATTTATCCTCTGGAGTGTGTGAGAGATTTGCTGAACAGTTGTCTTCGTTTGCTGCACTGCGTGTTTCACAGAAATGCCATAAGCAAAAGTTGTTTCAGCCTGAGGGAGAGTTTTGAATAAATAGACATTCTCAGGATAGCTGTTTCCAAACAGTTACTGCTTACAAGGCACTGCATCTTTTACATTGGGTGAACATTTCTCTTAATTTAATGTGATGTGAATTCATATTTACTATATTATCTGTGTCAAGGCTTTGTATCACCGCAGGAGGGTCCAGCTGAAGTATTGGATAATGGATAACTACTTCCACTATAGGCTATAGCTCTCTGCTCAACACTGCCACCTGGTGTTGATGAGTTTGACATACGGAAAATTATGTCACACAATGTTTGAGTGTTTTTATTTCAATTAAGAATAGAATAGATATTACATTTTTTTTATTGCTATTCCTGCTTACCAGGGATGTCACAATATCACAATATCAAATGTTAATGCTATTGTGAAAGAAACATCCTGATTTTACAATTATTCACAATTGTTGCCCAAACAACAATATAATTCACTTTTATTCACACGTTTAATTTATCACCACTCCTCACTAGCTTTACGAAATGTTTTTAAAAAATGAAAAAGTTATGATACTGACATATAAACATAACATAAACAGCAGATAATGAAGTACTTTATATTCTACATTTGGGAGTATAGATTGAAGTGAAATGGCTCATTGTTGCTGCCTATGATTCTTCTTCTTATTGTTATAATTGTTGCCTGAATAATCTTGATATCACTACAACTAACAAAAGTCATGCTATTTACAGATACATTCGAATCAAAATGAATGAATAACAACCCAAAGGTAATTCAATCACAGCTCGGACCAGTGCATCCAGTGTCGATGGACACTGGTGTAGTTTGTGAGAGTTAATGAGACAAAGAAGATAGATAAATGAATACATTTACTTATGGCTAATGCATGTGTCTTGTATATGTGCATGTTCATTAATATGCACTGTCCCGACCAAATGATAAAATCCAAAAATAGTATATATATTTTGAGAGGGGATTAAACTACCAAAGGATGAAGCAATACTTTTCTGTCGTCGAGCCGGTTAAAAAGAACAACAACAATGATCACATACCAGTGCAGTGTCTGGATGTTTGCTGAACAAGCACTCTTTGACACACATCAGTCTTTCCGACTGACAGCAAGAATATAAGATAGTACAATTTACTGGAGCTACAGCTACATCTGGCCACTATGCTTCTTGACATGACTCTTGAAATGTATGATTGAAACAATTGATGTAAATATAATACATTCTATTTTGGTTTTGAGGGCAATTCAGACTAAATGTGGAAGATGAATATTCTTTACTCAGCACTTGGTCCAGGTGCCCCAGTTCCAGACGCTGTACAGTGATGATGCATTCCCTTCACATTCATATTATGCTAGTCCATGTGCCTCATTTACAAGAATTTGAAGTTGATGTTGAAAAAACATGCTCTTTTCTTGGTAGAATGCCCAGTCAAAGTTTCAATTCCATTTGTATTTTCCTTTCATTGGTTGTGTTCACGTTCTAGAATTTGATATTGTCATAACCTCAGATGGGGTTTACGTTGGACTTTGCCATGAAATATCTCAAAGGTGAATTCACGAATGTTGAACCTGATGTTTTCTCTTAGTGATTAGACCTAAGAACTCGTTGTATATATAAAAATTAAAAAAATCAACATTTTAAAGATGGTCATTTTAGCTGCCTTCCATATTAATTAAATATTTTTGGCTGTGAATGTAACCTACACAGACCTCAGGGACCGGCCTCCTGCTGGTGCCCAGAGCCAAGACCAGACACGGAGAATCTGTGTTCCAGGTCCATGGGGCAAAGGTCTGGAATAGCCTCCCCGAAGTTGTGAGACAGGCCCCCACCCCGGCTGTGTTTAAATCCAAGCTAAAAACTGTTTTGTTTAGCCACGCCTATGACTGACATAATTTTACCTGTTTTTTAATATTTTAAAATACTACATTATTTTTATTCTTTATTTTACTCTGACGTCCATTGTTTTACATTTTTATAAATTGCATTGTGTTATTATTAATATTATTTTTAATTGTAACACTGTAAAGCACTTTGAATTGCAGTTTGTATGAATTGTGCTTTATAAATAAATTTGATTTGATATTACCTGAAAACAATTAAACACAAGATACTGTATGTGAGTGATGGAATTGAATCCAATGTTTATAATATATTGTTGCAAGTAGACTCTTTAGATAAATACTAAACTTTGACCTGAGATAAGAGGAAGGCCACCAGAACAAGTTAACTGTCAGTTGTGATCAGCTGAGATATGGACTCAGATTGGTGTTTCCCCTCTGCATTGCAGCACTCCTGCAGGAGCATCCTCTCTCTGGTAAAATATGTGAAATATTTCTTAGCAGCAGCTGTATGTGCATGGCTTCAGTCCTGTCTCCTGTTCTCATTGTTCAATCATTGTCCTGGGACATGCTCAAAGTGTAGAGGGAAAGGTCTTCCTCATTAATGGCCAAGTGGTTTCCCACAATGCACTTGGAGCTTCACTGGGAGCCTAAACCAGCCAGTGGGTTCTCTGAAGCTGCAGTTGTGCTGTGACCTTGCACTAAAAAGCTCCCTCAGTTAAGTGCTGTGTCAGCACTCTAGTTAACATGATTATCTGAATTTATCTGCCTGGTCTTAAGACAAAACAACAATTGAAGTCTGTCTTTTACCATGGCTTTTCAAATCCAGCAAATGTCCTTTATCTTAAAATATCATTTTGACTGCTGTGCTGAATGTAATATAATCCTATATGATGTCCTTGCAACTCTTAGAATGAACCATTCTGTTTCAGAATGCAAGTAAAAGTGAAGTGGAACATGATGTGAAATCAACTGACAAACTGAAAAAAAGTTTTGTTGGAAATACATCAAATCTCTAGTATTTAGATATGCATAAGTGAATTATTGAAAATAAATTATTGGTCACTTCCCTTTTGTCTGCAGTTGCTTCCTTTTGAACAATCTGACAACATAGTATTTTAACTGATCTTTATTAGTCTAAATATAATAATAATGTTACTAGGTTATGCCTCAGTGAGAGGAGACGTGATGACTGCACAGTGCCTTATATAGGCCTATAGGCTCACCTTGATACTATATTACTCAATTCTATTGATTTTACCAGCTTGTACTATCAGATGGTATTGCATGGTTGAACATGATAATATGAAAAATAATATATTATTGTCATCAAGGCAAATAAATAAGGACACTTAGATACAAAAATATTACTATTAGAATCCAAAGCTTTACTCAATAGCAGATATTTTTGTAAGTGCCAATTTTGATGATCTCCCCCACAATATGCATTTTGTGCAATGCCGTTGTGTTGTGTGTTGTGTAAAATGATCTCTGTTTCTTTTTTCAAACCAAATAATCTACTTTTGCTGGAGAATTAAGCCTGATAACCAATACGCTAACAAGTGCAAATATCAGCCTGATACTGATGAGTGTGAGGTGTGGATTTGCAAATCATGACTTAGACTGAAGTCAGACTTGAGTCACTATTTGATGACTCGAGACCTGACTTAATAAAATGGACTACTTGGGACTCAACTTTGACTTGAAGCCCAATGACTTGAGATAACTATATGCTTCTTCTTTATAACATGATTTTAAAGCCATTTTCTCTTTACAATCGATGTGAACAGGACTTTTAAAAAAGCATTAAGCATTAAAACCATTCACAAAATATATATACATTGCAACATGAGCAGTTTTCTGTAATTAGTCAGAGGACTTGAAGCTTAAAGTAGAAAAGTTGGACTTGACTGGGACTGAACTTGGAACTTAACTTGGGACTTAACTTGGGACTTAACTTGGAATCTAGAATTTTGAGGGAAGGCCTGGCCCCAGAGGGAATCATACATTGCATTTAACTCACTCACTCACACAAACACACTAAAAAGAATAAACATGATGGTACCAATGAACCAGTTGGGAAAGCACCATCAATGGAGCCGTTTGCACCAGTATGTGTTAAATCTAAAAACTACAATATTAAATAACGTTAAAAACATAAATACAACAACATAGTTAGCCTAAAATAAAGACATTAAATAAATAGAATACAAATACAAATAAAATGAATACATATTAATGAAAAGCTAAGCTGAAGAGGTTGGTTTTGAGCCTGCTCTTAAAAACATGAACGTTTTACCTGTGACTTCCCCAGTTTTAGTGTATTTCATGAGTAAAACACTGGCACACAAGTTCACCAGATCACCGCACACTTTCTATCAAACACTTTTAATAAGCCATGAACCTCTCTTGAGAGTTTTACCCTAGTTCTCGGATCAATTGTTGGAATCCAATTAATTTTTACCAGCTGCTATTTGATTCAGCTCACAGAGGAGACTTTTTTTTTTCATTTGCAATCCACAACACATCTATGCAAGCTGCAGATTTATTTACAGACCGCGCGCTATTGATCTTGAGGCGAAAACACAAGGAGCGGTGCGGCAATCAGGTGTGTGAGTAGCATTGGCAATGAGAGACAAGAGAGGTTTACCGTGTGCATGAGGAGTGAAGGGAGGAGGTGTGTGTGTGTGTGTGTGTGTGGGAGGGGGGTTGCAATAGAGAGAGAGAGAGAGAGAGAGGGGAAGGAGAGAGAGAGAAAGGGAGGAAAGGGGGGTGTCTAGTGCTGCAGTGGTGAGAGAAGTGAGCGGAGACTGCAGTCTGCTGCTTATGGGAGGCATCACACTGTGTTACCGGCGCTACCAACGGGAGCCGGTGTTCACACTGTTAGACTCGATATTGGATGGGACAGCTGCTGACGAGGGAGGGGGGCACCGCATCTGACTGGTGAGTTGTGCCAAGAATGACGCATGTTAGATTAGGTCCGAGATATGATCATCCGAACGAGATGCATACCAGGCTCTACTGTGTTGTGCAAAGTGATTGATAAGTGGTTCCCTATGGTTATTCGTGGTAATATTGTGATGAATGATGGCTTGGCATGTGTTTGTAGTGCAAAGAGGATGGGCTGAGTGTAATATTTTTAAGTGGTTCATGATAAAACAGAAAAAAGGAGATGGGTCGTGTTGGGTTTGGTCATTGTTGCTCGTGTGGATGCGTTTGCCCTCTGATAAGTTGAAGTATGAAGTCTTTTGTGGTTTAGACTGTACAGATTGCTAGTGAGGGAATTACAGCAGCTGGTTTGCTTTCAGAGAAACTATTAGAGATAATGAAATCTACCTGTGCAATATTTGTATGAAGTCTTTTTTATGTCATAACCTTCATCCTTATGATTTATCAGTATTGCAGGCAGATGACTCCTTTTCAAACCTTTGCTCCTAGCCGTGACTTGACTCTGGCCACGGTCCAATTTGACTGGACACGACTATATGCAGCTTTGGTTAACACTGGATTGCTGTTTGACACTATCTTGATCGCCTAGCAACAATCCTATCACTGGGTATATCTAACATAGACCCTTGCTTTGTGAATTGGATACATTTGGTCATAAATCCTTAAAGCCAGGCAGCACACACCTGTCGGAGAGCATCTCCTGTGCCAGTCAGAAGAGAATCTCATTGTCGAGGTTTAGATGTTGAAAGTGGCTCTATTGTTCACATGTGATGTCTCTAGAGCGCAAGGATCACTGGACAAATTCAATTTAGTGCATGATTCCTGTGAGAAATGCTTGTCTCTCTCTGGTGATCGGCTGAAGATGGAATGAATCTTTGAATCCTCCCACGTCTGCACAAACACATGCTGACTTTAGTGGCTCATTAGTTGTTATATTCTTGCACTGCTGAAGGCCTAGTAGGTCTTTGGAATTGGCAATCCTTTGTATTAAACATATCGCCATGAATAATTCATTCAAAACAGAATGGCCATCTTGACAGGTACTGCAGTGAACTGACACACAATTTATTGCTTGTAGTAAGGAAATGCAATGAAATTAACTGTAATAGAAATTAAAACATCAACCTTCAGTCGCTGGGAGGAGGCCACGACTTTGAATAAGAGCGACACAGTAGATTTAAGCTTTGTGGTCTGAAACTTATTTTAAGATGACATTTATGTCTCCTTTCAAATACTGACACATCAGCATTCTGTATGTATTTTTACTTTGGATAAGCTAAATGGCTGTATCTTTCATTTCTTTCTGCTGGCTGTCACAACTACACTCTTGACAAATGTCTCCACCAACGTCATCTTATCATAAAATATATATGGTTTTGATATGAACTGTTTTGCATATCGTGTGCCTGAGAAGTTCATTTTAATACAGAAGTGTCCCATTAAGAGGTGACATAGTCAGTCATCTTTATTCCTGCAATGAAATGATTCCCCTTCATTTCTGGCACAGTTTTCTTGTTTGTTTCTTCTGTAAATTCTCCAAAATGTGCATTAGTTCTTGCCGACTGCTATGGCTCTGGCGTCTCAAAAGAATCTCAGTGTTCATTGTAACAAAAGGTTACGACAACTGTGCTGTGATCCATGATCTATTCTGTGTTTTGTGTCGGTTGTACTTGTTCATGTTTTATGCACAGGATTGATTCTGGATTGATTCAGTCATTGTTTTTTTGTTTGTTTTTGCTATAGCAAATATCACTGTCAGGACAAAGGTTGCTGGATATTCTTTGTATTACTTTTTAGTGTGATCATTAGTTTCAAACCGGTTAAGATTTACATTAAACTAGACCATTGAACTGGTCTCATTCCTTAACCCCTCACATGAAAATTAAAGCCGTGATTGTAACTATCAAAATATTTGTTAATCTATGTTAGCCCTACCTCACTTTCATGCTTTTTTTGCTTTTAGAAAATAAAGTTGGTAATTGCATTTGTTACATGACATTAGTTTAAAGTTTGTTTTGGTCCTGTGCACGGTCTATTTGTCAGTTTCAGTTTGTTTTTAAGACACGCAAAGCAGTAATTTGGCACTAAAGTTGAAGTTCGAAAGAACTAATGAGATGTCAAAGCATTTTACTAAAAAGGAATTAAAAAAAAGGACTTAATTAAAACCAGTTAAAGAAAGTAAATGTCCTATCTGTCTTTTTCAGGGACACAGAGTCTAATCTGTGACGATGAAGTTCAACTTGTTCAGGAAGCCCCAGGCCGTGGCGGCCCCGGAGCCGACGGGGACCACCACTCAGACCATGCCCCCCCCCACTCCAGGAGTCATATCCACCACAGTTGACGCCAGTCTTGGATCCAACAACACTGAGATCAGCAAGAATGACATGTTTGAAGAAATCAAGACCAAATTTATGAATGAAATTGATAAAATTCCATGTACGTTGATAATTGAGACCTTTTTTTAAAAAAACTGAACTAATTAAAAACAATCATTTTACAATTATTGTATGAATATTGTAACATGTGTAACTGCTCTTTCAGTACCTCCTTGGGCCCTGATTGCCATCGCTGTTGTAGCTGCTCTGCTCATTCTGACCTGCTGCTTCTGCATCATCAAGAAATGCTGTTGCAAAAAGAAGAAGAAGAAAGGCAAGAAGGGCAAAGACGGCATGAACATGACGGACATGCAGGGCGGTGAGGTAGGACTCTAGCATGGACCTCTGTACACTAGTACTTTCATATCATATAGATCTGTATTAACCTGGTTTGATGTTTCAGCAGCAGCAGCTCTTTTAGGCTGAACTGTGAAGGACACAAGAAGAGCTCTATTCCCTCCATCTTCTTGTTGTGGTAGTGCTGGTTGTGGTTTATCCGTGTGACGTATTCCATTGTGTGAAAAATGACACGTTTTATAACCAGCTGGCAATGAATAATGAGCAGAGAGACTTAATCCTCAGACGCCCCCTGTATTTTATAATCAAACAATGGATGAGGCCATGAGAAATAGTGCTTTGATTTGGAGGTAGTGTCCGACGTTCAGTGTTGTAAGTTATTCAATGACACAAGCTGCTTATAGAAGACACACTTTAATTTCCTTTAAAGAAAATGTTGTCCTTTTCTGTAAACTTACCAAAGTCTAAACCTTTTGTTTAAACCCTGTGATAACAAAAACCCTTGGGATTCATTTGCGACCTCATCAGCTAACATGAACATTGGAGGCCTGAGTTGCAGAAATCAATGATTTCTTGGTGACGACGTTGACTTACTGTTGAGTGCATGTGAAGCGGGCGTGTCATTTCTCAGCCTGAGGCTACTGTGTTCACTTTAGTGGAGTCTTGTGAGTTCAATCTCTCCCTCTCTCTCTGCTCTCCTCTTCTCCCCTGCTATGTGTCTGTCTTGTGTGTGCCTCGTGTTTTCACTGTTGGCGGATGACCCCTCTACACGGTAGGTGAAGTGCTCCCACTGCTCTCCGGCCCCTCTGTGGGCTGGAGGAGGGTTTGATGGAATGAAACTCCTAGCTTCCTTGGCTTTTATTTTGAGTTTTACCTTTATCCACACTTTTATTTTGTTATGATGAATCTTGAGTAGTGAAAATGGAAAGCCATAAATCCATCACAGTGGAGAAACTAACACTAACACATTGTCCTGGGACAATGTCACTGTTAAACTCCAATGTTGAGTATTGGATACAAGAGATAACATGCGAGACACTTTAACACTATTAATATTTGCATGAGAATATGGGCATGACTAGATGTTTGAAATAATGGACCAAAGTATACAAGCCAAAGTTACACAATTTTTCCTTGAAAAGCTTGACAAAGTTGTAATTACTTTGAAAAGTTGTTTTCATCTGCATTAGTTAGCTGCAAGACTGCCTGACACATTTCAGAAAAATAGACATGCCCTTTAATCTTAAAGTATTTTTTTGTAAAAAACGTGAGCAGAAAGAGAAGTATTTTTGTGCCAGAAAAAGTGAAACGAGCCACAAGGGCATGTCTAATCATTGCTGACGGACTTACCTTTGTACAATTACATTCTAGCTTAAATGATCTTTCCCCAATAAGTTATTTGACCTTTGCAACTGCCCTGGCTGTACTAGCACATTTTTGGTTTCCTATTTAAGCCATGATGAATATCATTTGGGCAACACACATATCTTATGAATTGAAAATGTAAACCAGATTGCATTTTGACCTGTCTTAGTGCAACTATAGCATGCACTGCTCTTACTGTATTGCACCAGCATGTTGATGGAAATGCCCAGAATTCAAAATAATAAATATACAACTGTATGTTGTACAAAGATTATTTACTGCAAACACAAGACTGTGATTTTTGCATATGGGGTAATATCTTGATGTATCTTACCACCAAAGGCTGCACATGTAAGTTTCAACCAGTAGAAACTGGTCTGTTGAGTCTGTGGCATGCTGTCTGTTCAGCTCGTGTTCAGGTCTGTTTTGTACAGTTCCCAATGAAGAGTGTTTATATTCACACAGAAACACCAGGATGATGATGAAGATGAGGGAGAGACTGGACTGACAGAGGAGGAGAAGGAAGAAGAGGAGAAGGAGCAGGAGCCTCTGGGGAAACTGCAGTACTCTATTGACTATGACTTTGAGAACACAAAGGTAGCAAAGGTTCCACCTGAAAAAGTTGTATTCACACACACATTTGTGTTCATTTGTGTTTGTAAGTGAGTTGTAAGACATGATAAGATTTATGGTTGAAACAGTGACGGTGTTAAAAAAGGGGACACATGAGGAAGCTACACAAGCCCATTGGGGCCGCCACTGTGCACAAAAACACTTTCATTCAAGTCTAACATTGACTGATTCCGTCCTTTATTCTTTCACCAGCTGACCGTCGGGATCCTTCAGGCTGCAGAACTACTGTCCATGGACTCCGGTGGGACCTCAGATCCTTATGTCCGAGTCTTTCTACTTCCCGACAAGAAGAAGAAGTATGACACTAAAGTCCACAAGAAAACCCTCAATCCTGTATTCAATGAGACATTTGTATTCAAGGTGTGAAAAATATCATTTATTTTGTTTGTTGTTTTATATTCTATACAAATGTATTATATAATGTATTATACCACACCATACATGACACAACTGGACTGTGTTGTCAGGCTCTGCTGATGTTCTGTTGCAGCTTACACACTGTTCCTCTTTTAATTAGGCCTCTAGAGGATTACAACCAGCATCAGGTCATGCTGTTGATAGAAGACTGGCGTAGCAAATAAATCACTATTGAACACTCATGCACAGACCGCTATTAATTTTTCCAAACTACTTTTTGGTCCGTAAGCTTTATTAGACAGGATAGTATAGTTTAAAATTGGGACGAGAGAGGGAAGGACATCCAGTAATGTGTGTTATTCACTCGGCCACCAAGTTTTAAATAGGATTTTATTTTAGTAGGCAGTGTCTCCTATTTTTGGCCTTTCATCCAAGCAAAGCATCTGGCTCCATACAATGCATCTTTGTCCCTCATACAACTTACTAAATAAGAATACAGTTTAATGGTCTTCATCTCGATCTAATTTTGATTCCTTCCCCACTTTGTTTACAACACTGTTTTGCTTTCTGATTTATAAGATAGTTTCGGCCCATAGGTTTTAACGGGCAGGAGAACAACCATAATAACCATTACCTGGAATAAAAGTCACAACATTAACAACATAGCTCCCTAAAAAACATCACTTTCTTCTGCTATTTCTCCTTTGCAAAGAAACAACAAATGAGTGATCCAACCCTCTGTATTCCGCAGGTTCCTTATGAGGAGCTGGGTGGGAAAACTCTGTGCATGTCTGTCTACGATTATGACCGCTTCTCCAAACACGACGTGATCGGAGAGATCAAGGTGCCCATGAACACCATCGACTTGGGCAGGCCCATCGAGGAGTGGAAGGACTTGGAGAGTGCCGACCAGGAAGAGGTGAAAATTCTAACAATATTTGACAAAATGTACCAGTTAAGTGCACAGTATTTGATTCAAGTACTGGAAAACTGTATCACTCAATAGTGTATTTGGCGACACATATAGATCTCCATGTTGTATGAGGTTGCCATCTTTGTGCAGAAAGAAATGACCAGTTGTGTCTTGTTGCAGACTTGTTGTTGGGTTGTTGCTGACTTATGCGTGATAAATAGTAAATGAAATCTTTTAGCTAATCCTGTGCATTGGCATTTGTTTGTCCTTTTGCTCTCGGCATGCCGTCTGTATTGTGTGTCACTTACCAGTCCCTGTGTTGACTGTTTAGCCGGAGAAACTTGGAGACATCTGCATATCCCTGCGTTACGTGCCCACCGCGGGCAAACTGACCGTGTGCATCCTGGAGGCCAAGAACCTCAAGAAGATGGACGCCTGTGGACTGTCAGGTCAGAATGAACAATCGATTGACACGTTTTAGTTGGATCATGTAGAAAAAGCAAGAAAATCTATAAATAGGAAACCATGAAACAACAATGAAAAAATAAGAAAAAGAAATAAGAGAAAATTCCGTGAATGCTGTGATTAAATCATACTTCCTACTAGGGTTGCATGATATTGGAAATTATTCCGATATGGCTGTTAAGAACTGAGATATTGACACAATTTCAGTTATATTTCAAGAGAAAACAGTTCTTAATGTATAATTCAAACTATAAACAAAACCATGACCAAATCAAGGATCATTTTGATGGAATAGGGAAAATCATTAATACAAATCTGCCTTCTTTATAAAAATAGTACATTTCTGTCAGAAAGAAACAAATTGTTGCAATATAATTCATTTCATGCAATATTTATTATTGCGCCAGCCAATACTGTGATATTTATACGTTGTGCAGCTCTACTCTATTTTTTATAACCGCATATATATTCCACATACAATTCTATGTACAATTCACACAGTCAAGTGCACATATTAATAATTCCTAATATATGTGTATGTATAAATATAAATAGATGTATAAATCTACAATATAATATATTTTATAACTAGAATAACAATACGCTGCTGTTGAAATATTATCATTGTTTTTGTTATGATTTTTAGGCTTATTATCACATGTCTTTCTGTAGATCCATATGTAAAGATCCAGCTACTGCAGGGAGGCAAGCGACTGAAGAAAAAGAAGACCACAGTAAAGAAGAACACCTTAAACCCGTACTACAATGAGTCCTTCAGTTTTGAGATCCCTCTGGAACAGATGCAGGTAACTCAAATACGAGCTCTGTGTATTTGACAAGCTAGTTATTAGGGACGAGGCACAATTCTCACAAAATGAGATGAGACACATGATTGTGTCCATGAGAACGAGACAAGACAACTTTTTGACTTGATTTCTAATAAACAAAAGATGCGATTCAGTTCATTTTTAGCTTCATAGTTTCTGATTTATTCAATTGTATGTTTTTCTGTTACTTTTGCACTTCACAGCTTCTCCTGAGGTGTAACATAACAGCAGTGCACATCTTCTCATGTGTGTACAAATCATGTGGCAATTTTATGTTGCAAGAGCTCGTGGCAGGGGTTTTGGTATTGGGGCTGGGGTAAATATCAGCAAAAGCAGACACAGTGAGTAACTTTGAATGGATTGCCATACTTGACATCCAGTTACCCACATACTCACAGTGTAAGTGGGATAATATGACTTACCATACCTGGCAAATTAACGAATCAATAAAACACACAGTATATGCAATTAAAAACGGACATACAGGATTATAAACCAGTGCCTTTTTTTGTCTCTCTCATTGGGATTTCACTGACATTGTACAACTATCTTTTACTCCTCACAGAAAATCTTGGTGGTGGTCACTGTGTTCGATTATGACAAAATCGGCAAGAACGATGCTATTGGGAAGATCTTTGTGGGCAGCAAGGCGACAGGGTTAGGTCTGAAGCATTGGTCTGACATGTTGTCCAACCCACGGCGGCCCATCGCACAGTGGCACGTGTTACAACCAGAGGAGGACATCGACGGTCAGCTGGCATCACTCAACGCAAAGAAGTAAAGCGCTTCACCAGCCGCCCGCTACTGCACTAACCTGAACCTCTCCCCACCTCCACTGCATGAAATACATGACCAGTGTGTCATGAAACCTGCTCAGCAAAAAGAGACATCTTAATATATCTGCTTATGGTAAAGTCTATTTCAGGTCTTTGTACGCCTCACATACCTCAGTGTATGCTGGGAAGGCTGCTGTTGAGTATCACACGACTGGCTCAGGAGAATTCAAATCTTTCTTTTTTTGAAGAAATGTAGAAACTGATTCGTAGGGTGCTGACACTGATAGAAAGTCTTGGTAAAGACTACAAAGGAAACATAGCTTTAGTTTAGTTTGTAGAGCATGCTAACTTGCTTCCCTAAAGCGCTGCATAACCCATGCCCACTAATATAATATGCTAAATGTGTGATCTTACTTACAATAGAAAACTCTCTATCATTGGATGCTTTCCTCCCCAGACAGACTGTAGAAAGAAAAAAAAAGAAAAAATAAGGAAGAACAACTTAGGTTTATGGAATTAATCCACAAAAAAACACTAATTTCTTGCGACACCTAGTCCACAGAGCAGGGTTAGGCCTATCTGATGCGCTTGCTTGCTTTGTCTTGCCTCGATGACACATCTATGCATTTAGCTTCAACACATTTTTGCTGTGACCCGTAGACGGATGTAATGTATGACAGGGTGCCTTTCCTGATATGATGCTTTCATAAATAGATCATTGTAAAGACACTATACTGTGTGTGGCATTATTTTGTTTTAAGGAAAAAGATTTATTGTTAAAATGAACGCATAATTGGGCTGGCGTTTTGAAGGTCCTAACAGATTTATGAATGAAGAAAAAGTAGCATTTCAAAATGATTTAACATTATTTTGATAATCATAAAATATTACAACATTTCTGTAGGACATTTTAGGACATACTTTGAAGATTAAAATGTAGCTTCTTCTTGTGTCACTAACACGACGTTCTCAAACCGTTGAACCTTGAACCAAATAGAACTGCAGAATGGAGCATGTATCATGCCTTGCAGTGCTTCATTTGAGTGTTTTAATAATGCAGTGATATTAGTACAGTGTTGAGACCAAACCTGATGTTTAAATATGAGATGATGGGTGGCTGAAGGGAAGGGTACTGCTTTTATTTGCTTCTGCAGTTGTCAATAAGCTTGAGCATGCCTTGTATACAATAGTTGATGTAAATAGTAGCATGTTTTTGGAGAGAAGATGAATCTATTGATGTGTATTTGTGTTCTGTCCCTTTTGATAATGAAATGACTAAAAGTATGTGGTGACTGCTGTTGAATAAGAACGTGCGTGTTTGAAATGTTAACATTTGGATTTCAAATAAAGCAGGTTTGCTTTGTACCAAATGAGAGACTACCATATGTTCTAATGCTGTAATGCATGTCTGTCTGACTCTGCATTATGTCACCTGTCTTTTGGACTTGTATTTACTGTATCCAGGATTCTGTCTTAGTCTACCATAAGTGTTTACTTCAATAACCTTCTGCAAGATTACTATTTATTTTGTTCAACAATCTTTCGCTTTTGTTGACTTCATTGATCACTGAAGCTGTAATCAATACTATAGCTATATTTTACAAAATAATTTCCTTCACATTATACCA
The DNA here is from genome assembly GCF_026437365.1 of Eucyclogobius newberryi. NCBI lineage: Eukaryota > Metazoa > Chordata > Actinopteri > Gobiiformes > Gobiidae > Eucyclogobius > Eucyclogobius newberryi. The sequence goes on from NW_027315823.1 coordinate 21,531,184, forward strand.
GCTTTGTCATGTTCACAATAGAGTTTTGATGCTTGCTAATAAGGCACTCAATGCTATTCATAATAAGCCACTACCATAACAATGGTTAATAGTCCATATGACATTCAACTGTTTGGACAGCGAATTCATTGGCAAATGAATGACATTGCCAATCAATTGCAGACCTCTGTTCAGTGAAGGGAACAACAGTCAACGTAGACAACAAAATCCAAGTCTTCCAGGGTCCAATTCTGTGAAGCGCAGAGCAAACCCAATCTGTGCAAATCCCTCACTGCAATACTGCCAAACCTGTCACCATAAACTGTCCTCTGTGCTTTGAATGTTTATCATTGTTGAGTCACCCATAAATGTTCTTGTTTTGTCTTGTAGAAGTGTGTTAATATTTGTGCCTTTTGTGAATTGCATGAATTATTTCAACACAAAGTAAATTTATGTTTTCTAGCAAATGAAAAAAAAAATACCAAAACAATGTACAGAAGATAACTCAAGGACATTATAACATTTGTGTGTTGTTCAAATGTAATCATATATAAAAAAATAAACATTTTTATTATTTAAGAAATCTGTGTGCTGCTGTAGACATGACTTCTTAGGCCGCTAGGTGGCAGCATGCACAGGGTGAACAGAACTCACAGAAAAGGTTTGTGCCTGTCCAGCTGTTTGAAGTTGTTCTGATAAGATCCGACTGCAATCAGGTGTTCATTGGCCTTAGGCTATAACAGTCTAACAACAGATTTAGTGTGCTCAATGTTGAAGTGTGAATATCGGGCGTCCTCGTGAAGTACAGCCTCATATCTAAGAGCACATTGCAAGGTTTGTGGTAAGTGTAGCCTTTATTCATCAAGTTGATTTGAAAAAAGAAAAGAAAGGAACCTATATTTGAATGTGACAAAGAAAATAACCCATGCAAGTGGAAATATATATTGTTTTAATGTAGGGCCTCCCTGCCCTATATGCCTAATGCAGCTTTGGTGTTTCAATACTTTAGCTATATACAGAATAAATAGGATAACAAAAGGCTAGATCTCTTTAAACAATATGTTACAGTTGATCTCATTTGGAGAGTTTGGTGATGACTCTGATGAGGGCCCCGTTCTCATCCTTCAGTCTCTGGTTCTCCATCTTGAGCTCTGCTTTCACCTGCGCAGACAAGCACCACATCTACAATGGCCATCCTGACTTTTGCACTTAGTCCTTTGTTATCTTTTTATATAAGTGCGGTGTAGAGTGAGATTTAACTCTAATAAACAAGCCATTGCATTATTGGCATGCTATATCTACCTTTCTATTTTTAATATTTGCCATGCTTCTTTCAGTCTGGCATCTAAATTAACAACATGCCACAGACTAAACTCGATGTGCAGCCATTTATAGCAATATTATGCATTGCTGTTATTTTGACCTGTCACAATAATTACAGCGTCTCATTTATGAACATGAACAATAGTTTTTTGTTGCATGCTCTTGGACAACAGGGACAGTCAAGAGTAAACAGAAAACAATGGCTTAGAATAGGAGCCAGGCACAGCAGTCATGTACTGCAGGGCATCTGGCACAACTACGTTACTCACTACTATAATTCCTAATTGAAAGGAATTTAGTAATTTAAACAGATTTTTCAAAATGCACGTAAACCCGGGATCTATGATTGAGGCTCACATCCCAAGAACAGTGACATTTTCAGTGACGTTTACCTTTAATTGTTCCTCTATATCTGATATTCTCTTTTTCAGTGCCCAACTTTCCTGCGATGAAGAAAGGAAAATAAAGACTACAAAGATTTGCAATTTCAGAACATATTATTGATGAGTTTGTACCTTCTTTTCTGTCTCTAGCATGTTGGATCCCGAAGCTCCCGGCCGCCCTTTCTCCTGCAGCGGAAGGGTTTTTATTGAGTTACTACAAAGCTTTCTCATGATAAATGTCACAGAAAAAGTCATTCAAAACAGAAGTGCCATCCTTCCTAATTTAGCTCAGGCAGAGATTAGTGGGTTTATTGCTGCGATTTGTCATCTCACAGTCGTGCCGTTGCTTGATTGCTATTTCGTATGTATTTCTGTCTAGATAATTGGATAAGCCTTTGTTTTGTGTTCCATGAGTTTACCTGTGCTCTCTGCAGCTGGTCCTGGATCACAGTCAGTTCCTGTTTGCTCGTCTCCAGCCTGGATTTAAGCCTCTGATTGGTGGCCAGTGCTTTCTCATACATCTGCATCACACGCGCAGTGAGTATTGAAAGAGTAAATAACATTATCACGCATCACGCTCATTTATAATCTATGTTTTATAAAGTAGAAAAAGCTTCAGTTGTAGTCATCTGGACTCAGTTTGAAAAAGTAGACGTTTCGACTCTCATCCAAGAGTCATTGTCAATAACAGAATTTAGGTCGAGAACTCCGATATTAATACTGTTCTGTGGTAAGACCCGCCCATTGGGAGGAGCCTTCCTGAAGTAGAAAGAGTTGTTTGTTTCAACAGAAACTCCCCCCTTGTATCTACCGAGCTAGCCTATTCAGAATCTTAATGGGCTATTAGAAACCTCTTTGTCTTTGTGAGACCCTGGCTCAACCACCCTGAGTACCTGATTAGCATCTGAATGTCCTGGTCCTTTACCTTTCCAGGGGTTCAGTAACCCATTATAAATAACAGGAAGATTAAACCTAAGCCCTCCATTTCTGTTTAAAGAAGGTCTTTCTTTTTTAACAAAAATAGCTTCCTTGACTCCTCTTTCAAACCATCTTTTCTCCCTGCTTAAAACCTTCACCTCACCGTCTTCAAACGAGTGATTAGAGGCTTCAAGATGGAGATGCACGGCACTCTGTGGACCTGAACTAGTATTTCTTCTGTGCTGATAAAGCCTCTTGTGTAGAGGCTGTTTCGTCTTTATCAGCACAGAAGAAATACAAGTTCAGGACCTCAGAGTGCCGTGCATCTCCACCTTGAAGCCTCTAATCACTCGTTTGAAGACGGGGAGGTGAAGGTTTTAAGCAGGGAGAAGCCCATTAAGATTCTGAATAGGCTAGCTCGGTAGATACAAGGGGGGAGTTTCTGTTGAAACAAACAACTCTTTCTACTTCAGGAAGGCTCCTCCCAATGGGCGGGTCTTACCACAGAACAGTATTAATATCGGAGTTCTCGACCTAAATTCTGTTATTGACAATGACTCTTGGATGAGAGTCGAAACGTCTACTTTTTCAAACTGAGTCCAGATGACTACAACTGAAGCTTTTTCTACTATGGAACACGCCTGGAAGAATGAGGGATTACACGATATGTTTTATAAATTAAGTCTAAAAAGTAAATGTTTTTGGTCTCGCTTTAGAGGAGGAACAAATATGTTTAAGCTAAAAACATTCTGAAACAGATTTTGTTTGCCTTGTTGCCTGAAGGTCTTCACGACTGGTTAAAAATGCTATACTTTCAAGTTCATCAGACCTTTTTGTAGTCGTTTATCGCGGCCTCTTCCTCTGCTTTCCTTCGTGCCGACAGTCTGTGCTCTCTCCTTAAGAAGTACGACTCAGCGTGGTTCACAGCCGTGTCACTGGACGTAATGGACGTATTAGTGGGTCTCCCCGAGTTCAGCCTGAAAATACACAACATCTGATCAATGTGAAACTACCAAAATCTTGTCTAAATGTGAAGAATTTTACTGATAAAAAGACTTAATAGTAATATGTACAAAAGCGGCTTACCGTGATAGTCTCTCAGTCTGTGAAAGAAAAGTATTTTTACTTATTTGTGAATTTGTTTAACACACAACAGTAACAGTTTATTTTAAAGCACAGTTATAACATGGTAATACGTTGTAACCAGCATGATAACGAACTAATTTAAGTGATGGCAATTACTCATAAAAACAAGACACATCTGTCATTCTACTTTGACTCGTGGCAGTAGGATTAGACCTGACCCTGACCCAGTATGAGCTTGTTCATTATCAGGAAACATTGTTAGTGTTTTCTTGGTAATTGCTGAATTTCAGACGACGTGCCTCTTGCATCCCAAGAAGGAGATCATGGGTTCGATTCCCGGACCAGACCAACATCACATGATCTCTCTGGGTGGAGTCTGCATGTTCTCCCCGTGTTACCGTGGGTTCTCTCCGGGTTCTCCGGCTTCCTCCCACCGTCCAAAGACATGCATGTGTTAGGTAAAAATTGATGACTCTAAATTGGCCCTAGTGAATGAATATGAGAGTGAAGTGTCTGTTATGTCTCTGTGTTGGCCCTGCGACGAGTTGGCCACTGTCCAGGGTGTACCCCGCCTAAGGCCCGAAGTCACTGGGATAGGCTCCAGTCACCCGCGACCCCGAAAGGGAACAAGCGGTAGAAAATGGATGGATGGATAATACGTTTAAAGACATGTTTTAAAAGCTTTCTGCTGGATTTTCAAAATATTGTCTGAATATCATTATCGCCATAGCATTTTTAGATTTAAAAACATGTTTTTTTTAGGAAAACACTATGAGAAAACAGGCTCAAAATCTAAAAGCCACCATCCTATTTACAAGCTAATATAAAGTAAAGTATGACCAACCAACTAAAATTGTCTATATCTTATAATAAACAATTTGAGTCTGTCCATTAAAGTGAACTAAAAGTCTTTGAAGTGTCTCGAGGCGAAATCTCACATGACAGATCGTTTTTTCAGTTTTCCACGAGGTAACTTATTGCAGTCTGAAATACCAGGCCAAGTTAAAGACAGGGAGATGAACTGATCCTTTAAATACACAGACAAGTGCAGATAGCTCAATGCATCCAAATAAGGTCATAGCTCTGGCGGCAGCTGAGGATTTTGTCCATTATTGCCTGCTGAAGTTGGACAAGCTATGCAGGGCTTTCACTCTGGAGATCAAGAGCAAAATAAAAGGCAATGCAGTCCATCAAAGAATTTATAACATTTTAGGCTGAAGGATTCTCATTGGCGTGTAGTCTTTGAACCAATCTTAATGCAAATACTGCCCTCTTTCCTCCTATGTCATTTCATAATGACCGGCACTATCACTTGTAGATTTAAACACTATTATTCATTTAAAAAGATCTAACAAATGTGATCGTCTATGTTTAATGCAGGAAGTTTAATGGTTAGTTAGTAACTCGCAAGCTTGAATCTCAGTGAATAAGGTGAAAAAGCCTGTCAAAAGTGCAGTGACTCACCCATTCTAATAATTTGGAGCAAACATTCAGCCAACTATCTTTATGTTTGCTCTTTTTTATGTATTGAAATAACATGCCCTTCTCTTCTATTTCCCCTTTACTTCCACATACATAGATTTACTGTGTGAAATTTTAGATCGAGCGCATTAATGCAATGAAACTTCCTCACCAGTTCCTTATAGTTTTGTTGCTTCTTTTTGAAGTTTAAAACCTTCCAGATATTTACCCCTTTGATGTGAGCTTCCTCTGACCTGCCTCTGGACATTTGGAAACACTGGCTGAATGTATATTAGTGACTGCACTGTTTGGATTTGCAGAGCGCACTGCCTTCGTTAAAGACGTCACATATAAACAGTTGGAGGGAGTCATGCACTTTGTTCATCTGGCCCCATGCACTGCGGCTTATGGGCGTCACTCAGCCGTCCCTGAGGAACTTGGAGCCTGTTGACCAGATATTCTCGAGTGGAAAATGTGAGTTTCCCCTAGGACTCACAAAAAGATAAACATCCATAAATACAAAGTCTGAGTTCCCACACACAACTCTGCCCCCTTCCTCCTCATGGTGTCATCCTATCTCTCTTTCTCTCCTCATCCTCACTTCCTGTCCAACTCTCCTGCACCTTACTTCATATAAACAGGGGATTATGCGCCTAATATGGCCTGCATTCTTTAACTCCTGTTCAAGTTTGTGTTTCTTTAACTGCATTTTAGTATCAGATGTTACAGTATTTACGGTTTAGATCAAAATCATGTAATTGTAGGCATCAAGAGGTTTACCAGTGTAATGTTCCACCATTACTATGTGTGCGCTTGTACTACTGCAAAACCATTACAACATTCACTTTAAGTAGTAACTCATGTCAAAAATGTCCCCAAGGAAAAACTTAACATTAGAATACAACTATCACTGTTTCCTGACTTGAGTTACAAACACATTTGCATTGCTATTCATTACTTCTGCTACAGAAGTCAACCCTCTGACATAACAAGTAAAAACAACATTGAAATTGTTATGATATTGTCCACTTTAAACTCTACAGGAAATTCTCAGGGAAGTATGGTTTGTCATTGTCATATGGTTTAGGTTGAAAAAATCTACATGATCTCGTAAAACAGCATATTTTCTTGCTTTGAGAAGCATTGACTTGAAGGTTAAAGTCGTGGGACTGGAGCCTTACCCTCAGGCTGTTTGAAGAGGCTGTGGTAGAAGCAGAAGAAGCTCCTGACAGCGTTTTCCTCATTCCTGTCTCTTCTTTATTGTTGGATAGAACTGTTGACATTGTTCTGCTGGTCTAAACTGTTGCCTTTTTCTCACATAAATCGTTGTAAAATGTTGAAGATTAAATTGCTGGCGGCGGTGGACATGAGTGTAATCCAGCTGTGTCCTGAGAGGTGCTGTCCATGTGCATCAGATGAGAGTGAACACAGCAGGACTGAGAGCGGCTGAAAGAAAAGCCAGAGGAGGCGGGCCATAGAGTGTTTGTGGGCGGGTTTTGTGAGTAAGTTTATCAGGCCCCCTTTAGATGGATTGGACAATATCAAATCAATAACACGGTTCAAAGCTACAATATAGACTAATTCTATTATTTATTTTAAGGTAAGGCATAGAGGAATGCTGATGCTGGATCAAGTTTAAAGCAGCGATGTCAGATGGGGACAAAACATACATTAATTATGGTGAACGTAAGGATCAGTCTCCAGGAAATGAATGTAAAAAGCCTGGAAACCCAACGTGTGTGTGTGTGTGTGTGTTTGTTTGTTTGTTTGTTACCATATGGATCTGGCAGCAGCATTGTTTACCAGAGCTCTCAGCATGCACAGCTAACAATAATTAATCCTTTATTAGGAGAGAAACATGTGTTCTCTCTTCAAGCTATGAGCAGAAGTAAAAAGCCCCTTCGCTACACTAGGTTCCTCTCAGTGACGTGGGCCTTTTTACGTTATAATTTATTGCATACACTGTTATAGATGAGTATCTGTTCACTGCGAGAAGTTGGAATACAATAGCTGTGAACCTTATTTCCTCTGCCCAGGACAAGCTGCCATGTACCCCGACCCCAATATGACCATGACCCCTGCGCGGCCCCTGCGTCTCTGGTCAATAGGCTTGTGTTGGTGGAAAGGCTCCACCTACTGGCAGCAGCGAATGATTGCATTGTTCAGTTTGTAACACTTGCTCTGAAAGGCTTTGTACTAGGATTAAAGGCGCTGTACCTGATTTTAAAACATGTGAAAAACAGAATAAGTTTTCCAATTTTATTGCCTAATGTGTTCAGAGTATCTTAATTATTTACCCGGAATTAGTTTAGCTTTTCACACCTTTAAGAGCCCAGAGCAAAGATCACATCCCGGTAAAATTGAAGCTAACAAGTATTAGCATGCTAGCGGCATATTTCCTGCTTTGTGATGAATAAATGGCTCTATAATATAATGCAGAACCGACACGTCAATGTCATTTTGATGCTTTTTTTTTTTTTTGATGAGACTTTATTACATGAAACACATTGGATACAGACCATTTAACAGATGATTACATGCATACACATCTTTGTCTTTTGTATCTTTGTGTTTTTAATTTGAAAGAAGCCAGACTAAAACAAATTCAGATACTGTATTTTCCGGACAATAAGTCGCACCTTCTTTCATAGTTTTGGTCGGGGTGCGACTTATACTTACATTTATACTTATATACTTATACTCCGGGGCGACTTATATGTGATATTATTTGTTATTTTCACACTTGCAACCTTATTTCATACTCCAGTGCAACTTATATATATATATTTTTCTTCTCTAGTATGCATTTTTGGCTGGTGCGACTTATACTCCAGTGCAACTTATAGTCCGGAAAATACGGCACATTAAATAGCATCTAGTATGTTTTGTCGTACGTCCTCTGCATTGTCCTCTCATCTTCTCACTCTGTAAAGGGACACATTTTCATTACATCTACATTGAAATAACTCTCATATCACATGACTTTACCTCTGACGTTCAGTGTCATGGAGCTCTCAACCAGCCCTAGTTTGTTCTCCAGAACCACTTTGTACTCCCCGCTGTCCTTGGCTCCCACCCGCAGGATGAGCAGCGAGCAGACGCCACACACGTTGGTGATGTGGTAGTTGGTGTTGGTGTTGAGGCTCAGGTTGTTCCTGTACCATGTGACTCTTGGGGCGGGGTCGCCTTTCACTGCACAGCTCATGCAGCACTCGTAGCCCTGTGGAGCCGTGCGCATCTTCAGTGGGACAATGATCGAGGGAGGGGACTGTAGATCAAGGGACACTGTCTCTGGGATTTTTACAGTGAACTTCTCTGTCGGTCAGGGAAAGAGAGCAAACGTGTGGGACGTTATACAGAAAATAGTAGAAAACTCTTGTCTTGTAAAATATAATGTCCAATTCAGTATTCTTTTCAGACAAACTAGCTTTTAGCTTTAGCCTTTAATGAAGTTAGTATGTTTTGCCCCAAATGATGTCCAGAAATTATCTTTCTAAATACATTATAAACAAATTTGATTAATTGCCCCACTAACTAGTGGTGGTTGATATTGACAAAAATGAATACTGCTATTTTGTTTTATCATCTTTACTGCTGATATTCAGATAATATAATTGCAATAACCAGAACTAGGACATTTGGTTTGGATTTAAGTTGAAACATGAATGTATTGTAAAATGAATTAAAAAAATAAATATAAAATGATATACTCTTACTTCAAAACAACTTATATCATTATATTTTGTTGTTAGTTTTTATACTTGACTTTTGCATTTGTTTCACCAACCTTTGTCTTTTTTGGTCTGAAATGGCGGGGACACACAGGGCACGGAATGTCCCATGTCATTTTTGGCGTAAACCCTGAAGTTGTACTCCCGTCCAGGCAGAATGTCAATCACTGTGAACCTGTTGTTGTAGAGGTTGTCAGCCACAGTCCTCCATGTGCGTTTGAAGGAGTCTCTCTTGGACACAGCGTAGTGGAGTCTGTTGTCTCTCTTCTCGTCCGGGGAGGGGGTCCATGACAGGGTCACAGTGCCGGAAGTGTTCTCTATCAGCTCCACCACACCTGGAGGCTTCGGGTCGTCTAGGAAACAGACCCTAGGATTTAAAAGGACTGCATAACGTTTGAAATCCTTTTTTTTTATAAGAGTACAGCATTGATTGCTTGTTTTACTATTGGTCAAGACTGTGTTGGGTATCCAGTTACTAATTGATACTGAATTATTACTAATATTACATTGTAAATGTACCTTATGACTGTGGTATTGAATATCATAGTGAGTATTGAGCTTTGAAATGAGTGACAATTTTTTTTTTTATGCAGTTTTAGAAAATGTACTTGTGGAATTGCTCTCTCTTTTTCAGAAATAAACTGTTTTCAATTTATCACATCGTTTATAATAGTGCTATTTGCACATTGTCACGATGTACTCACCTGTAACTCGGACTTCAACACTGAAACTTTCATGTCCCACTATGTTCCTGACGGTGATGGTGTAGATGCCAGAGTCCGTCCGCTCTGATGTTGGGACGAGCAGCTGAGAGCCTTTGTCTGAGTTGGTAACAGTGACGTGTTTGCCCAGTGGCAGGCCATCTTTGAGCCAGGTGATCTCTGGAAGAGGAGAGGCCTGGAGCCAGAGCGAAACAGCAGATGTGAGCACGGGTTGTGCGGCAGATTTTTTTGTAATTGTACTTTTTTTAGTAGATTTTTGTAAATCTCTTGATGATTAAAACCATTAGAGTTACTGTTGTTCCTATCCTAAAGCAAACACATAACAATGCTGCTTTGTCTGCTCTGATTGCTTTTAGCTCAGGGAATGAGTGGATTGTGGTTTGACACAATCCAATTCAGCGTTAAACAGCTGAAGACTGATCTAAAATGTAACAAAAATGTCATTCTAATGAAAGTTTTGAGTAATCCATGCATATGTTTTTACTTTGACTTAAATACAACTTTGGCAGCAGTTTGTACTTGTAATTGAGTACATTTTTAGCTGTACTTTTACTTGAATACACTGGACGTAAGTACTCCGAATGTATATTTTAAGTGAGCTTTCTACACTGTAAGTACCTCGAAGCAGATGTTGAGCCGGACAGTATATCCAAGTCGCACCACCATCAATGTCTTCATGTTGCGGTCACTGAACTTTGGCCTTACTGTGACAAAGAATGATAATAATAGATAAGATAGGATAAGATATTCCTTTATTGTCCACACATGGGGAAATTTCATTGTTGCAACGCAGGTAGATACAGAGGAAAAGGACAGATAACTTATTTAGAAGAACTCTTATAAACAAAACTCTTATAAAAACACTCTTAATAGAAGAACTCTTATAAACTAGATAAAGCTGCGTTGTTGATTGTTTTTCTTGTTAGTGTTCTACTCGTTAACACTTTTTAAATATGTGATGAATAGTCCTGGTGACGGCCTGCCGATGTTTTTGCTGTGAATGAAGTGTCTCTTTACCAGGGGGTGGCATGGCTATGAAGTAGTTGTCGAAGCCCTGAGGTTCTCCATCACCTCCATAATTGGTGGCAATTACTCTGATCCAGTATGGGGCCATTGCCTTCAAGCCAAGCACTGTGTAAGAAGTTAGAGTAATTGGAGTGCTATTACATCGGGTCCAGTCAAGGCTTTCAATAGGTCTGATTTCCACAAAGTACCCGAGGGCTTCATCTTGCACCTCTTTGATTTCTTTTGGTTTGGTCCAGGCCAGAGAGAAAGTCGTGTAGCTGGACGAGGTTAATTTTAGATCGGTTACTTTGCCTGGTGGTTCTACAATAGAAAGAATGAATTTGTTACGTGTGATGATGATGATTGATGTTTAATCTTTGAACTTACTCATAGGGTCTCTTGCGTACACAGTCTCACATGGAATACTCGGATCTCCAGCCCCGGAGAGGTTGATGGCTGAGACTCTAAATACATATGCAGCTCCTTCAATTACATCTTTAACTGAGAACTTTGTATCTATACAAACACAACCACTGTTTTTCAATGATCATTAGCTGAGACCTTTGCTGATCATCTGTTTTGAAACATACCTTTAATTGGTCCTCCCTGGTTAACGAGGCTCCAGTAATTGGTGCCCTTCTTGTTCTTTTCCAGATTATATCCCACTATTTTGGTTCCTCCCGTGTCACAAGGAGGACACCACGTTAGATTAATGTAGTCTTTAAAAGCACTGACCACTTTCGGTGCTGTCGGCGGACCAGGATGACCTATGGCAACAAATGATTGCAAATTGTAAAATGTCTGATCTTATATATGATCTTGAATGTGTATTTTTATTGTGGGAAAGGCTTTAATCAGGCGGATCGGTGCAGCGGCTGCAGTGATGCAGTCGCTGCATCGGACTGTTGTGGTGAAGAGGGAGCTGAGTCGAAAGGCAAAGCTCTCTATTTACCGGTCGGTCTACGTTCCTACCCTCACCTATGGTCATGAGCTTTGGTGACCGAAAGAACAAGATCGCGGATACAAGCGGTCGAAATGAGTTTCCTCCGCCGTGTGGCTGGGCGCTCCCTTAGAGATAGGGTGAGGAGCTCGGCCACACGGGGGGAGCTCGGAGTAGAGCCGCTGCTCCTCCACGTCGAGAGGAGCCAGCTGAGGTGGCTCGGGCATCTGTTTCGGATGCCTCCTGGGCGCCTCCCTCGGGAGGTATTTCAGGCATGTCCCACCGGGAAGAGGCCCCGGGGAAGACCCAGGACACGCTGGAGAGACTATGTCTCTCGGCTGGCCTGGGAACGCCTCGGGATCCCCCCGGAGGAGTTAGAGGAAGTGTCTGGGAAGAAGGAGGTCTGGGAGTCCCTGCTCAGACTGCTGCCCCCACGACCCGGCCCCGGATAAAGCGGCAGAAGATGGATGGATGGATGGAAAGGCTTTAGTTGTATTGCTGGGGTCAAACACTAGAGGCATTGTAATGTCAAAGACCGTTTTCTCCATATGGACATAAAGATCACCGAGATTTCTGACGGATCGTTTGAAGAAATTGTTTATGTCTAATTGATCAGAATAAGATCAGATTCTGATTCTGATCAATTTACTCCAGTACTAAATAAAGCATCCAATAATGCTTGTAATATATCAACAAAACCAATCAATTTAAACCTGGCTCTATTCATGTTTCAGATGAATATGTCTACAGTATGTGCAATTTAGGACATGTTTACTCTCTTGCATATACATTATATACATGATGCAAAACTTCATAATACATTTTACTCAAATTCATGCACGTAAACCACAGAGGAAGTTTCAAATTGATACTCTGAAGTTAAGATTTGTCCCTTTCTCCCACAGTGTCGCGCCTTAAACATTTGAGATTTGCATAAGAGCTCTGTGGCCTAACAGATCAAACATGAACATTTTCTTATCCATGAGATTAATATTTGGTTGTATTGATTTACTATTGCAAAATGTAGAAATGTATGTTTGTTTTCTGTGGGTAAATTGTCTTTCTTCTAAATCTGCTATATTTAGCATTCATTTGGCTTTGTTTTCCACCAGCTGTCCTTTCTGATGAACCTGTTTCACTTGGCTTGGGACTAAATCAAAGACAATATGCTTTTACTCTCAGGTACTTCAGTTTCATTTGGATCTAATGTTTTTGCTACGAATATGACTTTTGGTAGCTAAATTAAGCATTGCAATTCAAACACAGCTAATTAGAGACATTAACATAATTACTCACGTAGAACACCAGCTGGTATGTCCTCGGTCTGCAGGTAATCACTTATGCCTTCTGCGTTCTTGGCGCGGATGCGGTAGCAATACCTCCTTCCCGGATCCACGTCGGAATCCTTGTAACTTGGATTGTCGCCAGGGAACTCCCCCAGATTACTCCATTTATTGCGGCCTATTTGTTGACGCTCAATTGTGTAGCTTGTGATGGGACAGCCGCCGTTGTCCTTTGGTGGCTTCCATTTAAATTCAACAGATGTTACAGCACTTTCCATAATGTCGACGGGCCCCTGAGGTGCTGTAGGCTTATCTGGAAGAAGAAGACGTTGCCAGCTAGTGTTTTGCGTAAGTGATGTGCAAACGTGTACCAACCTAGTACTATGAGTTTCGAGGTTGCTTCAAAAGTTCCATATTCATTTTTCAGTTTGATTTTCACCTCCCCGCTGTCTTTTCGTTGGCACTTGCCAAGACGCAGTTGGCTCTCTGTGTCGGATGTTTCAATCCTCACGTTTAGGCCTGGCAGAAGCTCATCGTCCTCCTTGTACCACTGGATGGTTATAGGAGTCCCGCCAGAAAAAGGCAGTTTCCACTCTGCAGTTTCTCCTGCTTTTATTATAACTGGCTGGGAGAATTTGCCTAAAGCGTCCAAGTAAATTTTTGGCGGATCTACAAGTGAAATGGACAACATTTGCAATAAAGATTTAAATAATGACCAAAATGTTATGAATTCAGTTTGAAAGCGATTCTGTTGGAACCTTCAATCGTGAGTGTGGCTTCTGATTTTCGACCCTCGGCTTCAAAGCTGTAGACAGCTGCGTCCTCTTTGCTACAGCAGTTTAGAATCAGCCTGTGACAAGCCCCATCTTTAATGATTGTCACTCCATCTTCTTCAGTTAGCTTGGAAAAAAATCATAGAATAATTATCCTCTTTTCTCCCATCAATGATTTACAGCATGTGTTGTTAAACTGCAACGATTAAACACAATGATTGTGACAGGTCGACTACTAAAATAATCACTGACTATTTTTTTTTATATCTTTTGTGGTTATCTGGAGTATAAACAGACTGAAACAAATGCTATTTACAACCAAATCTACACTTTTTATCGTTGATATAGCTCCATTATTAAATTGAAATGAGACAGGAACAATATATATCAGTGTGATTAATGAATACTTACTTCATTTGTAAATATTCTCTAGCCTCCAGGTGGCTTAATTTACTTTTAACTGATAAAATAAAATATCCACAGTAGAAATACTTGAACTAGTTGACTCAAATAATTGTAGTTAGCCATAAAAAAATATTGTGTAATGTGTATTTAGTGTTTCATGAAGGATACTAACATTTTATTTTAATGTTGGAACCTTTTTGATAAACGCAATATTGTGAGTATCTAGAAATGAAAGAATGAATTTATTTATTTATTTATTAATGTGATCCTTACCAGTTTCCCATTTTTGTACCACTTCCCCACGGCTGTATCACTGCTGAGTTTACAGGAAAGCTCCACTCTTTCTCCCACATTCGCTGTCGTATCAGACAATCCACTGACAAATTGAACACTTCGGTCTGCAACACAACATTGTAAGATGATCTCAAGATATTGATTCAGTTGTCATAATACATTTAGTAGTTCACCTATTGTCGTATCTGGAACCAGCGGGCCGTTCCTGGACTTCTTTATTGTCCCGTCGTCTATGTTTGAATCATTCCCGTCTCCGAGAAGGTTTTTGTCTTTCCCGTCTCCGTCCTCCCCATCAGTTTTTCCTCCAGATCCAACATCACCCGTCCCTGCATCACCTTTCTCTAACCCGGCTGAATCAGAATTGTCCCCTGTTTGACCTTTTTGAGCGTTTGGATCAGCTGTAAGAAAAAAGGTTGAAATTGTTTTGTTGAAATGTTAGTTAGCAGCACAAAGAAAATTAATAGATAATACATTAAACAGTTTTTAATCTTGTTAATCTCTTTCAAAGCACAGGGCATTTGACAAATTACACACTTTAATCTGGAATTAAAATAGCTCACCTTCAACTGTGAGAGCCGCTTTACTTGATGTTATCCCAGCGATCGCATAGTAAGTCCCAGTATCTTTAATAGCACAGTTTTTCACTTTCAGCGTGTGAGTTAGCAGGTCCTCTGACACTGTGATCTCATATCCGTCCTCATTATCGAGTGAACCGTTCTCTGACGACCAAGTGATCCTCTTTAGAGGTGTGGACAAGACGCACTGGAAGACGGCATCCTCGCATTCAATGGCCTTCACGTCTTTGAGCTGGGCCGCAAACTCCACAGCCGGGACTACAAGATCAGAACACAGGTTTTTTTTAACCATTTACTCTCTCAGTTTGTGTATGCGAGCGGGAACGTTTACCTTTAAAGTCTGTTGTAAGAACATTTGCGTCTTCCACATCGAGCTGATAGAATCCTGCGTCTTCCGGCTTCAGATCTTTGATGCTGAAAGTATATTTTGTGCCATCTTTTTTCAAACAGTGCTTTGCATTTTCATCATCGCTGTACGGGACCATAACTCCATCCTTTGGAGACCACATAAATAATTAGTTTTCATAATGTGTTCATGTTCTCATTAGTTCCTTCGGAGTGTGTGATCTTACCTTATATAAGTTAATAGTACTGTTGGGATCCAACAGCTTCATATCAACACTAAATTCAGCTATCCCGTTGGGTTTCACTTCAATTTGTTTAACCTCATCCACCGCCTCCACAACCTACAAACAGCATTATATTACTGCTGATTTTCATTTAAACGAGTTGTGAAATTGGATACATTTTCTTATGATAATATAGTTATGAAGCTTTTGAACGCTGGGTTAATTGCTGCATTTGAAAGTGAATAAGATAAGGTAATAATCAGAATACTTGCAGAAAACATGCATGTCCCACATATCAGCCAAACTAACTAAATACATACATACACATTCAAGAGTACTAACTCTAACTGCATCAATGATAACCTGACCCAAACGGTGTACATATCATAATGCCACAACTCACACGCAATGTACGGCCCATTTTAATTATCTTCTTAAAGTGAGATTTGTAACTGTCTTGCACAGTACCTTGGCCTGCTCGTCCTCTCTTTCCTTTTTCAGTTGATTGAGTCTCTTGAGCATCCAGCGGAAATCAGTAACACCAAAGTCATAGCAGATTTTCTCATAATCTTTCTTTTTAGCACAAAGAAGCAGCTCCAGAAGTTTTGGATCAACCTCGCCCTCTTTGGGGGGTGGGAGCTGCTTCTTTTTGGTTTTAACCACACTGACAAAATGAAAACATGGTTATTGAGTCCACAGGGCTTCAAACTGACACATAGGAAAAAATCTGTTATCTTACGTTTTCTTCAGCATTGAACGGAAATCTTGTGGTCCTTGATCATCTGAAAGTACATAATGGTTTTAAATAGTTCACGATGCAACAAGGAATATCCTGTTATTACTTTTGTCCCATACCGTTGTCACCGTTTTTCTTGGCTTTAACTGAAAACATAAAAACATCAAGCTTTAAGAATATGTGGTAAATACATCTGATCTGCACTATGGCTAAGCTTTACCTGGGATGACATTTAGAATGGCGGTACTGATGGCTTCTCCTAATACATTGGTGACAATACATTTGTATGTATCACTTTGCTCTGGCTGTACATCCAGGATCTAATAAATACATTTACAATTAGTAAAATATGTATATTCAGTAAGTGTCTCAGCTTTTTCAAATGTGATAGTGTGTATTTTGTATTTTTTTGTTATATATTCCATTGTTACCTCTAGAATATACTCCTTAGATCTTTCATCCAGTCTGACTTTGTACTTCTCTGGATCGTTCATCTCACACTTGTTCCTTGTCCAAGTGACTGTTGGCGCTGGCATTCCACTAACCGTTGCTTTAAAAATGGCCTTTTTTCCTACCAATAAACAACAAAACGTGATATGTGAATGTGATCATTTTGACAGTCTGCTATCATGTTTCAGCTTATGCATGCTTTAGTTATTCACATCTCATCTTACCTTGCTGTAAGGTTAAAGGCATGGGTTTTCTGGTGAAGTCTGGAGTTGTCTTTCCTATGGGGACAATCTCAACAAACTGTGTAACCATCACACC
The DNA here is from genome assembly GCF_026437365.1 of Eucyclogobius newberryi. Taxonomy (NCBI): domain Eukaryota; kingdom Metazoa; phylum Chordata; class Actinopteri; order Gobiiformes; family Gobiidae; genus Eucyclogobius; species Eucyclogobius newberryi. The sequence continues at coordinate 21,548,135 of NW_027315823.1, forward strand.
AGGGACCTTGGACCTCTTCTTTATAGCCACTGCAAACAAAGTATTTCCCTTTTTCTTCTATTATTATTTACATAGTTTTTGTTGTTGTTGGGAGAACATTTTTCATCACTAGTGACATAATATGACATGTTCTGTCTCTATCCCTTTGACACTGAATCAGCAGTGGAAGGAGTCAGCTCACAATCACCTACTGTCCTGTAAACAAGTCGTGTTTGGTGACCTTGGTTACTTTTGAGATGGACAGTTACTCAATTACAATAAAGGCACTGCTGTCAAAATGTGCATAAATAGCGGTCAAAGAGTGTATTAAAGAAACACTCAATGTAGGCACTTCTAGTTACATTTGATTTTCATTTAAATTAGCCTTTTATACAAAACCGGATCAATGCAACGCTTTGAATTAGATTAATGTAGCTGTTTCAAACGGCGTTCCGTGTTTTCTCCCAAATCTGGTTCATCAGAACAGGCTGTGGATATTTTTTGTTGCAGTTGCACAAAATCCCACAGGGGGTCATCATTTCCCTTTGCATTTTTTAGTCTCACAGCCAGGCTTTATTTATAGACCAAGCTACAATTTCCTTGCAGTAGTTTCCTCTTGTCTTTACTGTTTAAACTTACACAAGAAATGTATATTCTGCTATTACTAACAACGGCAATGACAATGAGACTTCCAGGAGCCCATCTGACACGTGACTCGGACATGTTTGGATGCAAGTTCACGCGGCACCTGTTGAAATGGCAGATCACAGCTGTCCATCTGTTGCTCACTTAGCTGTGCCTTGCATAGTGACTAAGGCTTGGTACATGCTCTGACTCCGTGGTGCTAATATAGAAAGGGCAAATTACTCCTGTTTAGATGAATGCGCGGTAAGTGTAATCTACGGGTGTCGATCATATGATGCCATTTAAGTTATGTGTTGGACAATGATAAAAGTCATTTCAAGCATCGCAGCGACAAGTGTAAGCTGTGCAATTTACAGTGAAATAGATTGCAATAGGGTTGTCAATATATTGAAAATCAGAATACTAATCAATACCAAAACTAGTATCGAAACTAGATTTGCTCAGAGCGTTGCTGGTGTGACCCAGAATATGAAGCTCAAGGGAAAAATATTGAGATTAAGGTTGTGTCGGAGGTTCCTGTGCAGGCCTTGCTGGCTGATGGCAAACGGTTGAGTCTGTTGGAAGTTGGGTGGGTGAAATCTGTGCTTACAACGTGGAAGGAGCTAATCAAGACATACAAACTAAACAAGGATGTTAAAATCTTAAACTGGTTGGCTTATGAACAAGATGGAGATGCACGGCACTCTGAGGTCCTGAACTTGTATTTCTTCTGTGCTGATAAAGCCTCTTGTGTAGAGGCTGTTTCGTCTCACCTATGTACCGTTCTTTACAGCTTTCTTCACTGCATTGGATCGAATAAACTACATTGCTCTGTTTTTGAGTCGGCAACTTGTCCTTAGGGTGAACCAGTTTTTGTCTTAAAGTGTTTCCTGGTTTAAAATAAACAGGGACTTCGTGTTGTCTAAAAATTCTCTGCAGTTTTTCCGACAGGCCAGACACATAAGGGATAGAAACACCCTTCCTTCTCTGTTCAGTTTCACTTTTGTCCTGCTTCTTGGTTCTCTTCACTCTGTTGAGAGCCCAAGCGGGGTAACCACAGGCTGAGAGGGCATTTCGGACATGTTTTTCCTCTTTCTTCTTGCCCTCTGAGCTGGTGGGCACACCTTGAGCTCTGTGTTGTAAGGTTCTGATCACTCCCAGCTTGTGCTGTAGTGGGTGGTTGGAGCCAAAGAGCAGATACTGGTCCGTGTGTGTAGGTTTCCTATATACTTCTATTTGGAGTTTCCCGTCCTCTCCTCTGATCATGGAACAATCAAGAAAGGCCAAGCGATTCTCCTTAGCGTCTTCTCTTGTAAACCTGATATGTGGGTCCACAGTATTGATGTGATCAGAGAAGGTTTCCAGCTCTTGTTTCTTGATTGTTACAAAAGTATCATCGACATAGCGGAGCCACAGTTTTGGGGCTATGCCTGAGAATGAGGCCAGTGCCTTCTTCTCAAAGTGCTCCATGTACAGGTTGGCCACTATGGGAGAGACGGGCGAGCCCATGGCACAGCCATGAATCTGAAAGAGGAGTCAAGGAAGCTATTTTTGTTAAAAAAGAAAGACCTTCTTTAAACAGAAATGGAGGGCTAAGATTCAATCTTCCTGGTATCTATAATGGAATACTGAACCCCTGGAAAGGTAGAGGACCAGGACAAGGACATTTAGATGCTAATCAGGTACTCAGGGTGGTTGAGCCAGGGTCTCACAAAGACAAAGAGGATTCTAATAGCCCATTAAAATTCTAAATAGGCTAGCTCGGTAGATACAAAGGGGGAGTTTCTGTTGAAACAAACTCTTTCTACTTCAGGAAGGCTCCGCCCAATGGGCGGGTCTTACCACAGAACAGTATTAATATCGGAGTTCTTTTATTGACAATGACTCTTGGATGAGAGTCGAAACGTCTATTTTTTCTAACTGAGTCCAGATGACTACAACTGAAGCTTTTTCTACTATGACTTTTATAGGTTTTTACAAATAAGGAGTTACTATAACCAAGAAATTAAACACAATGGTGACCACTGTAGCCCTCTGACTGAGATCAATCTTAGGCTTATAAATCAGAACTTTCAAGGGGAATTATCTAAATATATAAATTGTATCAATGCATTTCTGATTTGGACAGCTCTACTAATTATATATATAAAAAAAAAAAAAAAAAGTGGGAGGGAGAGAGTGGTCTTGATTTGAAAAAGTTTGAAGAGTTTTGTTGGGAGAATGTGTTATTTCATAGCATGTCAAAAGCGACTTTGACAAAGGGACTGTCATGTTGTTCAACAGTTTTGGACTGAAATTAAGGATGCACTACAAACAGTTTTGGAACTATGTACTATGGCCTGAGGACTCCTGCCATGGACACAAGAAACTGTTACCTCTGGGACTTACTCGTGGCAGCGACAAAAAAGGCCATCACAAAAAAATGGATGACAAAAATTGCACCGACATTCAAGGACTGGGCAGAGATTACTTTGGACATAAAAAAAAAAATGGAAAACCTCACATTCGGCATTGAACTGAAAATGAACAGGGGAAACTGGACATTTGAAGGACACTGGACTAAGTGGGACATGCACCTTGATTTGCCTTTCTCTTCTTCTCTCGCCTGTTAGATGTCTGCTTATTTTGATTTTTGTCTTCTCCTCTGTCTCTGGTCCTGTTCTTGTTTCATTTTTGTCCTTTTTGTGTTTGAAAACAAATTTAACATATTATGTTAAACTTAAAAAAGTATAATATAAAAAAACAAAACTAGATTTACTCATTTGAACAAGTATCGATCTAAAAGAATCCCACAGATGGTACAACATTTGACCTTCCCTGAACAGTTTTAGAAGGATCTTGAGCTTTATCAGAACTAGTTTTAGAGAATGTATATTGGAAGAATAAAAAAGATTAGTATACAAATAAGGAAGTGCTAATATTTTGTGTTGGAAATGGCCTGTTTTTGGTTGTCGAGCATCAAAATCGAGTTTGAAATTTTAATATCAGTATCGTGACAGCATTAGGTTGCATTTAAAAGAATCCATGGACAGGAAACAATAGGGTAAATCTGTAGATAGGTTTTGGCTCTTCCATGTAATATAACATTGTACATATTGTACAAGCGGCTGCTTACATGCCTGTGCCAGGGAATGGGATTGTATTAAAAAGCCGCCACATAAACGAGCACATTTGTGGTGTGTGCTCGAGTATGGTTATTACTCTTAATTTATGATATAAATAATGTATTAGATCTGTGTCACAAGGACATATTCATTCGTGTACATACGCTGCAGTCTTTCAGCTGTGAATATGAAATGGTTTTGGGTCGGCGCATATGAGCTTTTGCTTCAGCGTTTGGGCTCTGTACAACAATGTTTCATGTATAAGAATGAAAAAAAAGCCCAAATAAACTAAACTAAAATGTAATCTAGGTTTTGGCATAATACACTTTAAAAATGAACTGAAGACTTAAAATAAATGTCGGCTGATTGTGTCATATTTTTCTATTGAGTTATTCTATGTTATTTTAATCTAAATTTAGATTTACTAGATTCACTTTGGATAAAAATTAAAATAATAAAAAGGAAAATAATGAAAGTCAGCATTCATTTATTTGTAGTGTACCCTGGTGTGGGTCTGCGCCAGGTTATGTTTAAACATTATAAAAGTTACTTTCATGTATAGTGAGTCAGTGAGTTTTATATAAGTTAGTTCCCTTTAGTGTTTGTTTGCTTACAGCTTTAGGGCCTTGACATTAGCAGATATTTCTCCATGAGGGCATAATATTCATATGATAAGCTGCCATAGACATTGTTTTGAGCCTGACCTTTCATTTTTATTCTCCCACTGTGACTCCCTGGGGACGGCTGGGCTCTTTTCTAAATGCAGAGAGGATTCTTGTAACCTTGTTCCTGAAGGATGATTCACACCTAATCCATGTGTGGGGAGACAGTCAGGTGCTGGCTCGTGCATACCAATCACTCCTAAAATACTGCTGCTTTTGGACCAGGCAGGCAGGACAGCTTCAAGACAAATGTACACCTCTGTGCAAAACTGATAGCACTTTCATCAGACCCAAAGTGTTTGAAATACAACTATGGGACGGATGGATGGGCCTTTAGAGAAGAGAAACACATTCAAGTTCAAGTTTGTCTGGTTCTAATGGAAAGTCAATACTAATCTAGTGTCTGGTTGAGGGCAAACAAATACAAAAAAGAAAAGAAGTTTACCTGGAGCTGGAGGATCCTGATTTGAACTCATGTTTTCAACAGTTGATCGTCAACACAGTGTGCAAACTATTCTTCTTATGCTGTGCTATGTGAAAAGTAAGACAGAAATTAGTCAAACAAATACACAAATGTGTACATAATGGAATGTGAACAAAAAAATTATGAATTAGAAGTTAGGAATTCCAATGAAAAGTTATATATAAATGTGTGTGTATATATAATGATTACTATTATACATTTACTATAATAAAATAAATAATACTGTAATATCCCTTAAAAAATATTGAGAAAATAGGAACCAGTTTTATACATTTCCAGTCAAAATAGTAAAAATACAACTAATACATCGATATTTTAGTCATACAGCAATCATTTCTGGCATTTTTATACCATATTGATATACTCTACATTAAAATGTCCGAAAAACATATACAATACATCTCATTTGGATATATCGTCCACCTCTAGCTGTAATGCAGAACTGTTGCCCTATGACATCAGCCTGTCCCGTCAGGGGGGGAGTGTGGGGGGTGTCAAGCGTCTGTGGGTTCGTGAAGACAGTTTGCCTGCTGGGACACTGTAAATGAGGAATGTGAAATCGCACCTACCGGCTGACTCTACCCAACTGCTGCAGGAGTCAGATAGCAGGGCCGGCCGTATAACTCAAGTGGGCTTCAAACTTAGACAGAGTCAGAATATCTCAGCATCAAATTGTCTCACGGATGCTTATCCTTGAAACGACAATGCTCAGTTCTTTCGGCATCGATTTCAATACCGTAAATTGTGTATTTAAGTTCTGGCGTGATAACTGATAAATATGACAATAACAATAATAACATAACCAAGATAATCCCAGTGAACCATTTTTGAAGTAACCATATTGTAAAAAATGCATGCGTAGATATTATAAATGAATAAATAGCACAATGCACTTCTTAGTTGCTAATGAATCACATGGTATGGACATTAATTCACCTTTCACCTTTCACACCTCAACTTTTATTGTATTACAGAAATAAAGTAAAAAAAAAAAAAAGAATAAACTAGTCAAAAAAATTATTCAAGATTTATTTAAATTTGAGCTCCCCAAAAAAATCTTAATTTATTGAAATGTAAGTATAAATACACGTAAAAAATATCGTGACATGCCTAATGACTACTACTAAACGTGTTAAATTATTGTATTGATTATTCATATTCAGTGATGGAACATTAAGACTGGCCTTTCTGTCTTATTAATGATCAAAAGTCCTCAAAATACCAGATGAAAACACACAACTGAAACCTAGGAATTGATTGGTGCTTTAAGCAGAAAGCTAATATGATTTAGACTTGAACTAAATAGGATAACGGTATTGGACAACTTTTCATAATGTGGCAATTCATTTTTAGTTGAGGTGAAAAAATGCAATTTCCTGAAGTGCTGCTGATTGGCATTTGGAAAGCACTGGGAAGGTCACATTGTCTGTCAAAAACTAAAAATGCAAAATTAAAATTCTGCAAAATTAAAAGGGAGAAAAGATTCCCCTTTTGTTTTTCTTTTTTCTGCAGAACATCAACAGTTCCAACACACACACACACACACACACACACACATTTCTAAACTTTAATTCTTTAACAAAATCATCGATCAGTAAAAACTCACCAACCTTTTCCCGCTGTTTGAATTCAGCAATCTCCTCTGAGCTCGTCGCACTTTCTATCTGATAGTTGAAAAGGAGAATCCCCTTTTTGTTCGGTGATAAAATTCCGGAGTGGAGCAGAACCCTTACATGGGAGAGTTGTAGTCGGTAAAAAAACATTATATGTCAGTGGTAAAGGTTGGAGGTTCCTCTTACTTATCCCCATGAAAGCGATCACTTTGCACTCAGAACTGTAAATACATTATGACCCATCATTCAATCTCCTATTGGGACATATCTGACCAGTTGTCCTTCTTGTGTTGGCAATATGAAGTCACCGGCATAAGCTACATATTATATTTATTAAAGTCTTAAAGAAAGTATTTTGGCCTCAGTCTAGCTTATACCAACACCATTTAATACAAATAAAACTTTTATTACAATGACATTAAGATGATTAGATTACCGTAACTCAAGTTTGAACAAAAACAAAAAATGATTGGCAGCTACATGACGATGACACTGCTGCAGACTTTATAGAGCAATAACTATTCACATGAGAGTATCTATTCAGTAAAACAATCTCAACCTCAGGATGCACTGGCCGTTCCAATTAGTGGACAAAGTTTCTCACAACATGCCTACAGCGCATTATAAAAAGATGTTGGCTTGTGTTGGAGTGTGGCGCTCAGAACCCGCAGCGTCTTTTTGGGCTGATATTGTCAGAGGTTAAACTAGCACAAACGATCTGGACAGTTTGAATAGTCACCTCGACCTCATAAAGGAGGACCGACAAATAACTACAAGAGATCTCTGACCTGGAGGTAAGACTTTTACATTTTACAACATGCCGGCACATCTGTAGCTGCTAAAAGAACAGTCTCAATGTAGCATTTTGTGTGGATGATGGAAGGAAAAAAGCTCCTGCAGGTATTTTCTTGTCTTATTTTGTAAATGCAGCTGAAATAACCTTATTTTGATATCCACCTTGGTGAACAAAATGTTGCACTAAATGTTGTAAAACAGTGTTTGTTTTTGTATGATTTCTGCAATAGTACAATAGAAATGTGTGCTTTATGTGTATTATGTGATTATAAAGTAATGCTTAAAAATGGTTGAGAAACATTGTCGATAAGAAGATATTTTTACTCTTGTTTGTAGGAGAAGAAAAGTTAATTGTTCATCTCAAAAGCTTTTTATAATGCTCCTTGTAAAGAGTATTTACTTAAACGTCTACAGCTAAGGGATATTTCAGTTAGTATGTTGACACCTCCAATATATAGTTTGTCCACATGAATTATTAATCGTAATATATCCATTAGTATGTGTATAGTGTTATACAATTCAGAAACCACTTTCACTTGCAAGTCGTGGAAAAAAAGTCACTAATTCGAAGCTTTAATGTCAATTAAAGCTTCAAATGAGCCATTTTGTCATCTTCATGGCTGTCACTTTTTAAATAGCAAAGATGATCTTATTGGCCATTTGCCGCCTGCGTTACAGTCTTGATATTATTGGAAATCTAATCAAATTTCTGGTACACAGGAGACACATGTGGTGTAAATGCATAGTTAAAAGTTAAAATTCTAAATCACGTGTAAACACAAGTTTAACGGAGATCTGGTGTTAAAATATGCCTGTTATTGTAAGAAACTGAAGTGAGGGAAATAGGTCCTATACCTAATGAAGGTTTGGGAAGCGCAGAGAAGAGGTGAAAAACTCGAGGGTCATTGATGTGATGAGGGACACTTGTGGATTCTGCACCTTGCCCACGGTCCGGCCTAATCCGAGCTGCGAGACTGAAGCAGGTGTCGGGGCTTACCAAATGGAAACAGAAATCAAATCCTATCCTCTTAAAGATTTTACAGTATTTCGGAAAGTACAGGACCAGCGCCCACATAAACAACATACACTATTTTAGTAATGTCTTCGTCATAGGGCTTAACTGTGCGTCACATGAGATTTTTCTGCAACGTTGCCATGTAAACTGTAAAGCGCCAGGAATATGTGCAAATCATTCAAGACAAATGCATTTATTTCTACTGTCAATGATGAGAGGAAGCTGCTGTACATGATACAATATGTTTTTATTTCAAATCTAAATATGTGATACACATCAATACAACAATAAAACCTGTCACGCACGACACAAAATGCATTCATTCATCACAAACAACGGTATAATGTGAATATAATATGTAGCATACCATATACAAACATGTAGTGTATATTATATATGAATTAACACATTCCTCCATGTTCATCAGGACAAACACACACTCTCACTCTCCTCCAGATGCTTTCTCATCTCTATTTTAAAACTGTGAACAAGCTTTCATTTATTGGCGTGAAGCATTATCTTGAAAGAGGTTTTGGAAGTTATTTGGAGGAGAAAAGTAAAAAGTAACCAAATACAAAGCATCCTAATTCACACCATACTAATACACAGCATTAGTATGGTGGTAATGCTTTTTATTTCGCAGTATCCGAACACAGACTCGCTGCATTGATGACGGTTTCTCATAAACTCCGGCAGATGGTTGTCGACACACGTGCTCTTGCTCACACATTCACACACATTCACACATGTTCATTTTCTCCGCCGAATCGTCATATGGTAATTATGTTCTTGTTTGTAAATGAGAATTAGTCATCACACATTTTTACATGGTTAAATAATACAAAAAATGTATTAGTATGAGTAGAAGTTGGAGTGATAGTAGTAGTAGCAGAATTAGTACCTTAGTGTAATTTTATTTCTCATATATTTGTCTGATTTATTTGTTTATTTTAGATTTTCTGGCCCAAGGTTTTTATTTGACCAGACAGCTGTGGGGAGAAAGAGCGTGGAGACATTCGGCACTCGAGGCCGTGAAGCAAACCTGCGACGCCATGGTAGCAACAAGTTATGTGTAACACCTTCTAATAAGACATATTAAAAAACACAAATCGATATTAAAAAAGAAGCCGTGAACCACTGCACCACCGGCGTTTTACTTTCATCTTTCACACATTTAGTCATTTCATTTGCTTATTTTTTGCATCTACAAAAAGCAATTAGACTTTGCAGTACTTTTAGCACCTCTGCCATCACTTTATTTTTATCCTGAAAAAATGGCGAACAACAATCTTGGTATTGTGTGTGTGTCAGACAGTCTGGTGCCTCTGTACTTGGTGCTATTAACGTAGTCATGGACACCTCTCGGACGTGTTCCCACTGACCACAGGACCTTCTTCTGCGCTGTTCATGTTCAGAGGAAACCAAAGATTGTTCCCAAGTAAGAGTATCATTGCTTTAAAATAGCCCTGATCAAGTAGGAGTACAAAGTAAGTCGTGGTACAAGGAAATTCAGGTGTAAAAATGGAGAGAAACCACAACTCGAGAAAGTGTTTATCATTTATTTAAAGTTAATGTAATTGGAAGTACATAATAAATATTGCACAATATCTGGTATTTTCAAAGGATAGAACACAAATAAAGAAAAAAAAGAAACACAAATGGTCAAATCATTTGTCAACATAAAGTTACAATATTAAGGTTTTGAATTTGATTTTGATACGAAGGAATAAGCTCAATACTCGATACCGATTTTGATACCACAATGATGAAACAATCTTCTTTTTTAGGCAATAGACTGTCATTTTTAACTCAGAATAATAGTACCTTCTTAATGTTACCACGTGGTCTTATACTAGATCATTCATTAAGATCATTCTAAAACTTTTCAGAAAAGGTCAAATTTTGCCCAGTTAATTTGATTTTTTATTATTGATACATATATATAGTTTCGATACTGGTTTTAGTATTGACTAGTGTCTGACTTTCAATACTTTAGACAACTCTACTTGTAGACTGTGGGAAAAGTACCCATCACTTTTACTCAGTAGTATGAGTTACCCTGCAAAGAAGATTACTTTAGCAGGGATAAAAGTATGACGGAAACTATACACTAATAACTATAGATTTACTGTCCTTCCACCTCTCCTCAGAGTACATCTCTCTGTCAATGCAGTAACTCGGGGCAATGAATGAAGCCCCTGGCACTGATGTGGAGACAGCTGAGGCCTGGAAATGTCACTCAAGATGATACTTGTCCTGTTCAGCCAAAGATAATAAAGTGTCGGATGAAGATGAGGAGCTGTGAATCGCTGCTCTTGATTTGTGATGGAGATTATAGTATTTGGAATCTGCTGTTTTTAGCACGAGGAAGATGTGTCAATCATTTCTGAGGCGTTTCCTTACAAGGCTGTCTGCAGGACAAATACACCAGGGCTGGTCAATTATGGAAAAACATGAACACTATTTTGTTGTTTTAGTTGAAGCTATTATTTATACACTGTCAAACTTTACTTTTGACCAAGAATACTGAGACTATTACAGATGGTTTGTGATTCATTTAGTGGAAGCCGCTATATAATCCGCATTATACAGAATGCATGTTTTTGAGTGCTTTTGTGATGATTACGACATGATTGGGCATTCATGGGCAATTTCCCCCTCCACAAGTGGCATTTACCATAATTCCCATATCAAAAGTAAGTTCCAAACCTCCTCCATTTCCTCGAAGTATCACCATGCATTTGACCTGTTTAATATAACGTAATAAATTTGTCCAAATTTCAGCCCCTGTAATTACAAACATACAACCAACGTACACAAAGCTTTAATTTGATTTAATTTTAAATAAAATATGACAAGTTATTTATTTCCCATGTAATGTGTCGCCTTCAAAAAAGCAGCATCATGTCAAACAGTTAAAATGGTGTCACTACAATACACTTCCACTCAAACTACTTCCGGTGAGAACATTTAATTTTTCAACATTCTTCAGGCAATTGTTCAGTCTCTAAGCACTTGGTTCTTCTTTTTCCATCTTCATTGCTTGAAAAAAATCCTTGCGACATCTTATTCTGTTGGAGAAAGAAAGACATTTGAAATCAACCATAAATAGTTCTTTAAAATTACATGTAAAACAATATTAGATGTGGATTTTACTGTCTAAAGTGTTCTAAAATATCTACTCAGCTTCAATTTAGAGTCCACCAAAAACACTTTAGTTGAGAGAGTTAGTTGAGTATGGACTGACTCATTTTGTGTTGAGGTCTATATTAGGCCTTAGCATTTTAGCATTTTTAAAAAACAAATGACCGAAACAAATGACCATGATGGCCTAAATTTTGTCAACAATAAAAAAGAGAATGAGCCTTCCAGGTCACTTTTTGGTGACTTTCTGATTTTTTTATGCTCCTACAAAGGACGTTTATGTTGTTGGGGAGTAAATGTATGGGCTCTTGCACAGTGGGACGATATCCTCCAAATACACTCCAAAAGTTTATGAAAATATAATAGAGAGGTGGATTCTGCTCTACTTGTCTGCTAAATATGTGATATATAGTATATAATATATAATAAGTTATCATGCAAATAGAAAGTGGGGCATTGAAGGAATTGTGTGCAAACTGGACATTATAAAGGATAAATTAAAGATCCATGCGAGCAAACTTTGTGCCTAGAAAGAGTAATAGTCTTATTCAATTCAACATTACAAATAAAAATAATTTAAAACAATTTGAGTTTTGATGTAAGCCTTGTTTTAGACTTAGTTCAGTTTTAAATGAGCAAAATGTAAAATAAGCAAATGCATGTGTGATGTATTGATTCATTAAAGCATTATATTTCTTCTTTAACTCCTATGATGCGTTCAGTTTCATATTCTACATAAACAGAAATCTCACCTTTAACTATAAGAGGAGTGGAGCACTCGGCCTGTCCAAACGAGTTGACTGCCACCACTTTGTACACCCCGCTGTCTTTGGGCTGGACTTGGAGAATGTACATGGAGCAGACGCCAAAGTTGTTGATCATGTAGTAGTGGTTGTCCAAGTTGATGCAGATGTCATCCAGGTACCAGGAGATGTTGGGGGTGGGGCATCCTCGTACTGCACACGTCATGAAGAGCTGGTAACCTTTGGGTGGGGTGTGGACTTTGAGCGGGACCAAGATGGAGGGCGGCCTCTCAAAGCTCACTTCTGTTGAATTCAGTCCATTTGTTGCAATCGGAACTAAATAAAGACAGATTATATGCAAGAATTAAAATACAGTGTCAGATTTCCTGCACTGCCATTATTATGCTTATGTTATGCTTATTAAATCAGTGTGAAACACAGGAGTGACTTAATGGACCCCTGTTATGCTAAAAGTTTTGGAGCTTTTAACCATATTATTTTTCATTCTCATTAAACCACTCAAAGTTGCATTTAGAATGGTTTATGCATGTTTGAGTAATCTTTATTCACAAGCCATTGCTCCAACAATCACAGTTTCACCGATACACACCCACTGCTCTTTAGTTACTTCATTCTGCCATTTTATTTTCATAAATCGAGACATACATAGGAGTCTGCAGCGTTGCGTAGCCATTTTGGGACATTACAGCTCCATATGAAGTCCGTGAAGGGAATTAAGCCGATTAGTGTTACATAAATTGTGATGAAATCCAAATCTTGAGCCAAGCTAAAGACAAAATGACTACAACGCCCACTTGTACTGTACTTCAATATCAGCTCTTCTACTGTTACTTCTCTTGTATCAGACTCTAACCCACTTCTGTTGTTGTTGACTCCCCAGGGAGGAGAATACGAGGGATCTGAAAGGCCCATGTCATTCTTGGCGAAGATCCTGAAGCGGTTCTCGACGCCGGGGGCGATGTTAATTGCTGTGTAGCTGTTGGTAAAGAGACGGTCTGCCACGTTCCTCCACATTCGGTTGTCCGAGTCACAATGGGACACCACGTAGTACAGGCGGTCATCCAGCTCCTGGTCAGGTGAGGGAGCCCACGAGATCAGCAGTTTCCCATGCACTGTCTGCTCAATCGCCACTGGACCGGGGCTCTTTGGCTCATCTGTGGCACATTGAAATATTAAATGAATTGTTGTTTTGGAAATATAAAATGTATTAATAGCAGTACGTTTATTTAACATTTTATTATATTCAAATAACTGAATTGTGACTCTTAAAGTTTACCAAAATAAAGAAATCAAGCAATGTTGCCTTGATACAAGTACTGTTCTGGCAATTTGTACATAAATAAAGTTAAATCAGACGTTATATATGTACACATGGTATTTACTCAAACATGGTGTCTGATCAGTTTTAAAACTTGCCCTTTTAATTATCCATTTAGTTGTTTAGTTGTCTTTTAACACATAGATTGAATGTATATTTGACTGTACTGAACTTACCTGTGACTCTAACTTCAATATCAAAAGAAGCCTCTCCCACTGAGTTTTTGGCTATAATTGTGTAGACGCCTGAGTCTGACCGTTTTGACGACGGAACAACGAGCTGAGACATTCCTTCTGCATTGATAACATTAATCCATGGAGATATTGGCTCATCATCCTTAAGCCACGTGATCTGAGGAGGAGGTTCAGCCTGGACCAAACAACACCAGAAACAAAACTTCAAGCAAGAGAGCAAAGTGCAGTTCAATTAAAGTGATTGAGTTTTCATACCTCATACATGATTTTGATCCGTACTGAATTGCCTGCTCTGACTACTATGAAATCTACTGGATCTTTGAAACATGGCCTCACTGTAGGAATAAAGACAAAATAACATGTAGACCAAGCTAACAGTGATTATTTTACATATGAAGCACAATAACTTACTGTTTGGATTCTTGGCACAGACCATTTCCGAGGGGGGGCTTGGATCTCCGGCACCTGATACGTTAATTGCCGAAACTCTAAACTGATACTCACTTCCTTCTGTGATGTCTTTCACTGCAATTTTTATGTCTGAAAAAAGAAGAGGAAATATATAATTTTTTAAAAATAAACTGCAGGCAGTTCAGAGTGATTCAAATCACTGAAAATATGCCACACATAGTCTTTTTGAAGGTGAAACAGTAAGTAAGTAAATTGTTTTTAATGATACAAAGCGGAGACGCCTGTCATGCTGGCAATGTCAAATACATATGGGAAACAGTGTCTGGAATGCTATGTATGTGGTCTGTAATTTCTTTGTGATTTTGATGCATTTTTCTGTTGTTTGAAGCACTTTGCCATGTGTATGAAATGTGCTCTACAAATAAACTTGCCTTGCCTATTTCTAAAGCACCTTTCACAGACAGAAATCAAAGTGCTTCACAAAAACACATAATTAAATAATAAAACACAAAACTTACAGTAAGCAATACACATACAACAATATACAGTAAAAAAATGTCCCTAAAGGGGTCCCTATTAGGGGCATTTCATATTACACAAAACAGTTGCTGCAATTTTCAGGATTATTATACATATTATTCTTATTATAACATATATTTCCCCCCCTCCAATCATCACTAATGGGGGCTGTAAAGTGTGGGAGAAAGAACACACACATGTCAGACTGTTTTCTTGCCTTTTGAAAGCGCTGATTCCTCAAACAACCTACATGATAATAATAATAGCCTTTGTTGTACTGACACCGAGTACTTCAGCTATCTATGATGATTCATATTTCAGTAAATGATTATGTGATCAACAACAAACAAATAGGCAATTTAAAATCTATGTTTACGATGAATTTAAAGTTATTCCCCTTACGCGTAGAACGTTCCCCGCATTGGAGGATGGACTTTAATCCACTTATTTCCAGTCAAATCAACCACTCTGGGAAGCATCAGAGTCAGTTTGTTCCCAAAATCCGCAAATGAAAAATGGGAATAAATGATAAATAAAATAATAGGACATTTGTATGGATTCTGCCTAAAACTCATTTTTGGTCAATTTACTTTCAGCTTTTAAAAAATATTTGTCAAAACCCAACAATGGTATTATTATTATTATTAATACCTTTGATATGGTATTATATTCTATAGCAACCAGGAAGGGGTGGGCACAAACATATAAAAGTATTCTGATAATGTTAGTCAGATGTTGATCCAACAGAATGTTAAAGCTTATTAGTTGAGGTTTCATATCGGACAAATGTGAAATGTCTATAATTAATCATAAACATGCAGAAATATCCCCTTGTTCCCCTATTTGAACATTTAGATCATTGAATTGAATTGAATCATTATTTTGAATGATCTATTTATATCCTTTTTTTAAATAAACTATATACTCAATATTCACATTTTTGCATATCTTCAAAACAACTTTCACAATGTTATATACATTTTGCTATGTTGCCCACCTCCAGAACCAGGTACAATATAAATGTAAGTGTCTTGAGTATAATTATCAGCTGTTCTGCTTTAATCCAGTAAAATTCACATATCGGACAAACCTTCAATTGGCTCATTGACTGCGTTGATGGCGACCCACTGATTGGTGTCTTTCATCCTCTTCTCCAGCAGGTACCCCACAATGGGCACTCCTCGTGTGTCCTCGGGGGGAGTCCAGGTCAGGTGGATGCAGGTTTTAGAAGCACTCACGATTGTGGGGGCTCCAGGAGGACCAGAGAGGACTGAAGAAGAAAACAGGTTTATTCACAACTCTTTTTACACACTTGACTAAACATGTGGAATTGACCATTAAAGACCCTTTCAAAATGTGCAAACAAAAGTGCAAAAGTGAAGTGGCACGGAGTGTAACCTCAGAATATAACAAAATATGAAAAAACAAACAAATGTGAGTCACGTTAGAGCCTGGCATAAAGACAATTACGATTGTTTAGAGATTATGAAAGACACTTGTGATAAAGGCATTCCCCTCGTTTGTTTTACTGGACAAATACTTACAGAAATGTTGACTCCACAATACTTTTATCTACATATATATTACATGCTTTACTACAACTGGTACTTTTTGTGAAGCTCACATTTTCTGTTATAATAATAAGACTTAAATTAATTTGCATTTTGATCTGATAATTGTTAAAAATATACTGTGATAATTCGTATGATATAGCGTTTTAAAGGTTCTATAGGTTCCTCTGCTATTTATAACCTTCTCCTTGATAATGAAAAATGTACAGTAGACTCACTGACAAAACCGGGTCTGAATGTTAAAAAAAAGTTGATTTGATGAAAGCTGTATTTTCTACAGTTTCTAATTCAAATACAATTTAAGAAAGCAAACACTTAGAGTCACTCACTCAACACTCCTGCCATAATGCTGTCGATCGTCTCCAGCGCGTCACTCACGCCCTCGGGATTCTCGGCGTAGATGCGATAGTTGTATAACTTTCCATGGGTCACGTTTCTGTCCCTGAAGGTGGTTTTGTCAGCGGAGACGTCGCCCAGTTTGGTCCACGAGGTCTGCCTGGTGGGTTGGCGCTCAATGAGGTAGTGTGTGACCTCCAAGCCACCGTTGTCTTTGGGAGGGTTCCATTTAATTTCAATCACAGTGGAAGTGGTTTCCACAGTCTCCACTGGACCCTCGGGTGGGCCGGGACGATCTGATAGAACAACAGATTAGGCAGGTTACGGACAGCGGCAAAGAAGCAGAGTAAAGCTTTTCTCCACTGCTTTTACAAAACAACTAATTATTGTCCACACTGTGATGTGCAATTAAGCAAATTTTAATTGAGATCAAGACTAATCGTCAATGATCAGCTTGGGCCTGCTTTATAAGTAGTTGCACAATGTGGCTTTTTCTTGTGAGGAATGTCTGCCAATCGCTCTTCTCCATAGAGATGTTATTGCTTTGACTGGAACGCTGGCAATAATTGTGCAATCTAGCTTTCATTGTTCAAATACAGGTTTTTATTGCCTGAAAATACATGTATTCTAACTGTGAGCTGGGTCGCCTCTCCGCAGCTCTGAACTGGTGTCCCCTGCTTGTCTTGAACTAGTGAAATTGAATGCCACACTGAGGAACATTGAAGACAAGACAGTAGCATCTCTAGTAACATCTCAGTAACATCTCTCAACATAAGAATATAGCTTGCACAATGTCGTACCTAAGACAATGAGCTGAGATGTGGCTTCTATTGTCCCGAAAGGGTTTGTAAGCTGGATTTTGATTTCGCCGGCGTCTGTTCTCAGGCAGTCTTTGAACAGCAGCCGACTGTGGTTGGGCTCCCTCACGATCTTCACTCCGCCGCCATCTTTGAGTTCCGTGCCATCCTTGAACCAGCTGATCACCAGCCCATCCTGCTGAGGGAAGGGCATCTTGAAGGCTGCGTTCTGACCCACTCGGACCACCACAGGCTTGGAGAATTTATGAAGATCATCAGGGTCAAATTCAGGTACGCCTTTAAAATAGTAAAACAACAGGCTTAGTCCATTTATAATGAAACAGTTGCTCTTCTGTTTGTATACTGGTGTAAAACTGACCTCCCACAGTGACCTTTCCTTGGGTACTTTGTTTGCCTGACTCAAAACGGTAAAGTCCTGAGTCATCATCTTGACAGCTAGCGATACGTGTTTTATGGGCCAGTCCCTCTTTGAATACGGTGACTCCACCACCAGAGGACAACTATACAAACAGTTGTAAAGAAAGAGGAACACGCTTATTATGAACAAATTATTACAAAAAAAATGTCACTTCAAAGAAAATGAAACAATCCTCTATACACTAAAGCATTAGGTAATAAACCACAGTTATTACATATGTTGCATTATCACATACTTTAAAAACACTTGCGCTGTAAATATAATGATGTGCTTTACCGGCTCTCCATCTTTGAACCAGGAACCGTCACATTCAATGTTCATCGTCACTGTTAATTCAAGTGGGGTTCCTCGAAGAGCATAAGTATCAGAGAGTCCACTGGTGATGTCAGGCTCTAAGCGACATAAAACAAAGTTACTGTCTATTATACATCATTTTGATCATATATGTTTTGTTTTATTATTAATAACAATTGATGGTGAATGAAACACCAGTGCAGTGAATGCACTTCTCCAAAAATGGAATATTGTTGAAAACACGAATGTCAAGTATTTATGTTTTGTTTTTGTCTGTGTGAATGAAACAATGAACAAACATTCACTTTTTCAACAATATCCATTTTTGTGCTTGATTATATGATGTGTGTCTCCAGTAAACTGCTGTAATGTACACATTAACTGATTATATAACTACAGAAACTACATAACTACATACAAAGCAGCATGCAGTGACATTAGAAGCATCACCAACACTTAGAACATGCGACATGTTGCAAGGAAAGTGTCTTTTTATACATTTCCTTGTTTGAATCCCATTGCATTAGTTTACTTGCCATCACATTTAATTAGAAGTTAAATGTGTATTTGTCTTTTTCATTATGCACATTATTAAAAAAATGCACATGTATGTTAAAGTCTTCATACATGTTTTTTTTAAATGTTAAATAATTCATGTCCTTCATACCACCCACTGCTCCTTGGAGGGGATTTGCTGAGCTGCTGGCCTCTCCAGCTGAGTGTGCAGACAGCAACAACACAAACCATGACAAAGTTAATGTTCCAAGTAGCTGCCTGTCATTATATAGAAACACTGGCACTTATTATTATCAACTTCTTATTTACGCAATTAAAAATGTCACCTTTTAAGGCATTACCAGCCACTGCTTTACCTGAAACAAGATATTACATAGAGCACAAAGACCACATGAGCAGGACAGTTGCAGGTCATCGGCACAGACATATTTCTCACTTTTCTGTATAATACGTATAACATTACAACAAATATACCATTAACCAGACATTAAGACATAAGGACAGTTGGCGCCATTGCTTTGATACTTGCTGTGATCATCTAATTACTGCAATGTATTTATCGTCTCACCGATGGTCGGGACCTGAACAGCCGGCTCCGGAGCTGGCTCAGCTTCTGTCAAACATCAAGACGATATAAACAGACTATGAAAAGGAAAATGTGGACTAAAAATCGAGTGGGCGTATCTGAACTACTTCTCATTCTGCAAAAACAAATTATATTATTCATTTGTTTTTTATTGAGAGTAGATGTGTGTTTGATCTCAAAATAGTGATATCACAGTGATATAAACGTACTGGGCTTCTTCTATCACAATTTTCTCGTATTATCGTGGCTTAAATCCGTTTTAATGTGATAGTTTAAGTCTTACTTTTTATTTCAGGGGGCGGTGCGGCCGCTGCAACTTCTTGGGCTGCTTTGAT
>NW_027315823.1:21567734-21620234 GCF_026437365.1 Eucyclogobius newberryi
CACCCTGGTGATGTTTAAATCTTAGCTCAAGACTGTTTTTTTTTAATATTTTGTTATACTTTTCACTAAATAAAATACATTTTAATGTGTTTTTATGCTTTTAGTGTTGTATTGTGATGTACAGGGTAGACCATAAGTTTCCATACGTAGGATTGGTCAGCCTGGTCCCGTGGAGTGGGCTCCCAGATCCCCAGATCCCTCCCCTCTTGATTTATACATTTGGGGGAACTTGAAGGCCATGGAGTATCAGCTAAAGACACGGGACAAAAAATCATCTCCAAGAACATCATTAACGCCATTACAAGCATGACTCCAACTGTGCTTAAGAAAGTTCATCAACAGTGGAAAACACATATTAAAGGCGGTATGGACGATTTTTCGGCGATTTGAGAACGCAGGCGGAAGTGCGCATGCGCACTCCCCGTGCGGACTGATACAACACACACGTGCGTTTGTTTATTAGCGCAACGGAGCGCAACGGAGCGCAACGGAGCGCAACGGAGCGCATCGCATCGCTCGTCTCCCGTAGTTTTCTGTCCACTTCTGCGTCAGCTCGAACTGTCTTTCTCCGTCTTCATTTTGCCCCCTTCACTGAGGGAACTATATTATGATAGATCCATGCGGTTAGGCACGCGGAAACGTGGGGACGAGCCTGACGCGGCTGCAGGTGAGCGGTAGGTGTGTTTTATGATTGATACGTGGCAGGACAAATGATTTATCCACGCCATGAGGAAATATGATAAAACATTCGTTGAAAAAAATCGTCCATACCACCTTTAATATGTGTATTAATATTGATTGTGGTAATCATGTAGAGCATATTATATAAATAAAAACTGTTGTCCAACATAACAATTTTTATTTTTCCAATGTATGGCCCACTCTGTATATTTTATTGTGGTTTGTGAGATGTTCAGAACCGCTAAACCAGCCGTCATTTTATGTGTTTGTTATATTGCACTGGTTTGTTTTAACGGCAATTATCTCACTGTGGTTTGGTTTGATTGATTGAGTGCATAAAGCATCTCAGCTGTTTATGTGTAAGATTCACATACATGTAAAAGTTCTTATAAGGTAAGTGAGACTGAAACATGTACAGTATTTAACTCTATTTAGCTATGGTTTATTACAGAAACTGTAACAATTGTGACTAAATTATGTACATGGACTAAAAGAAAATGCTATGAGAATAACCCTTTAATTGCAATCAAGTAACATTATTTCAAAGAAATAATAATAGTGCAGGCCTATGATAGGCGTGACGGGGTGATGCCATTTTCAAAATTAAGGTTACACATTATTAGTCATATTAAGTGTCAGTAGCAGTCAGGAAAGATTTACTTCAATATCAATGATGAAGTCAAGCTAGACATTGTACTTAACTGTTGTGAGCAAAGGTAAATCAACTGTAAGGTGAACATTATTGTACATTTTGTGTTCAAATGTGAAGGTTTAACAAATATCTTGGAGAGTTTGAGAACAATTTAATCTTTATTTTATAAGGTTTGTATTAGTAATTACATTGTAGGAACATACGCTGTGCAGTTTACATTCTGTTCTGCCTTTGTAAACTCTCCCGTAAAACCGATTTTTAGTAAATGCAGTCATCCAAACAAGACATGAGTTGAGTCGGCGTTATAATTTTCTATGATGTGCTGTATGGACATTTTAAGATCCAAGCAAAGAATCACTCGACAGGTAGACAGGTAGAGAGAGAGAGCAGCTTGTACAATGATGATCCTCTTCACCATACGTTTTGCACTCCTTTATCACTGCGACCATTTCTATCTGAAACGCTGATCAATGAATGAATTTATATAGTTTTTAATGAGACTCCACTTTTTTCTCATTGCTGAAAAATCAATGGCTCTGTTGAGGACATAAATTAAGTCGAGTTGAAGTTCTCCCAGTAATATGTTTAATGACCTTGACGTAGTTTTTGTCAGTACACTATTCTATAATTCTAGTTTAATCTGTGCGTCTGGAGAGTTTTAGTTGCAGAATGTAAATGATCATAGTAACTGCTCACAATTCCCATTTCACTGCGCTCTATGGGGACTTTTAAAACAGGCTCAGCATTGAAAGAGTCCACGATAATTGCCTTAATTAAGCTAATAAACAAACACGAGCCTGAGGAGATACAACAATGCTCTCTTATGGGACAGTGTCATTTATTAAGTTCACAACCTTTTGGCCTTGATTAGCTTCTGTGCTTCTTCACACATTACTAGAGCACCCAAGGGTCAAGTGCTGGGCCCTGAGGTGGTGCAGCGCTGTAGGTTTAATGAATGCAACAACTGTTCTCAAAAGTCCAATGTTGCATTTGCTCCCTTTGTGGCGCAGCATCAATCTTCATTATGCATCATTGAGCCCGTGGGAGGCCATTTTGAATAATGTTGTTTGTCTATAGGACATGTGGAAATGGCTGTGTAATTGAAATAGACCTTAAATGCAAGTGTTGCTGAGGCTTGAGTTCACTATAGAGGTGTTTACAGATACATAGAACATTTTAGTTCATTCCCATTTTAGTGTTGGTCCATGCACTATACAATAAAAATTATCCTTGTCCCTGAACTGACTTTGGTATAGCATATCTTTGTCCTGCTCCATAATTTAAAACTACCGTACCCATGTTCTAGTCTTTTTTTTAGACTTGATTTAGTCTTATTTTAAACCATGTCCCCAATCATAACTTATAATTTGGGTTTAGAGCTGGTGGTACTTGGAAAGCCAAATAATACCTTAAGATAAGATAAGATATTCCTTTATTGTCCACACATGGGGAAATTTCATTGTTGCAACACAGGTAGATACAGAGGAAAATGACAGATAACTTATAGGAAGTTTAAAAAAACACTCTTAATAGAAGAACTCTGATAAACAAAACTCTTATAAACAAAAACTCCTATAGACAAAACCTCTCATTTCCTAATAAGGAATGGAGGGGAAAAATAAAGATAAAACAAAATTATAATAATAAAATAAAATAAAAACAGCTAGCGTAAGACAAGATAGTGGTACTTGTTATGAAGCTTTAACTACAACTGCTTCAACTGAAATGTCAGGCTACATATGACATCACAATGCACAGATTTGTTTTCCTTCTGCAACTGGAAAGATGCTCTTGGTTTGTCAGCAACATGGGTAAATTGTGCGTAACAGTTAGCCCTCCTCAGCAGCTCCAGTGCCACATCCGCTCTTCTGTTTGAACTTAGTGATCTTAGTTTTGTTTTTCCTGGACTTTAGTGTCACTACAGCACTTTGCTCGTTGTGGGGTGAGCCGTGCCAATCCTCTGATGGAGACTTCATGGCGAAATAAATGACACCACTCAGCTCATCAGCCCATTCATGCATTCGAATAGTAGCACGGAGGCCTTTGTGGGGCCTGATTGAATTTGAACCAAGCCTGTTGTTGCACTAGGCTCATTTCTGTGCTCTATTGTCCGCCATCCTGTCTCCACGTTCCCTTTGACAGCCTCTGATGCAGACCGTTTCTACAGGTGCCACATCCATAACGCACTAGAGATAGTCCAGATGCCCCAGTTTGAGCAATCCATGAGCGCACCCGGGTTATCTGTCATGCATTTACCCGGCTACACATGACTAACAATGATGACGCATGGACCTTGCGATAAACTGTTGATAAATGAATACACGATTAGATAGATAGTGTAGGTTTAATGGCTGCCAGCGTAGGCCAGGAGCCAGTACAGAAGGCCACTTGTCATGTACAGTAGGATAGTTATGGGGTGGTATTGGCTTTAAATAAGAACACTGTTTATGGAATAGCTCAGGAGAAGCTATCGCTGCTGTTTACGAGAATATGTAGAATGAATAATGTATTATGCAAGGACAGCAAAATGAATGTCCAAAATACTGAGAACAAGTATAGAAGATAATAGTATAGTTTTAGGTCGCAATTAATAGCACAATAAAACATTGGTAATATTTCACAGTCCTTGATCCTTGATGTAATACTGTATTATCAAGAAATGACTAACCATGTTCCTGTTCCTGGTCATTTACAGTCTTTATGCTGGGTTAAGGTTAGAATTGGGGTCAAGATTAATCACATCTCCAAGGACAGACGCGTAATTTTATCATGATTATTATAATTACACTTACACTTGCCAGCTGATTATCGGGCAAGTTCTGTGCTAAAAAGTATAGTGCAACTACAAAACCACTGCATTATCTCTTCTTGTCTATGCGAGTCTATGAATTAACTTGTACATGGTTTACAGCTATGTTCTGGCAATAGCTCAAGGCACACAATGAAACCACATTGTTCAGTGTGGGGCCATTGTGTTCTGAAAAGGACTTTATAATGTGATAAGTTCAAAGAAAATCGGCAGACTGATTCTGGATGTTTCTTTAAGTTCAATGGCCTTCAGACGCATTAGAACAGGTGTGTCTAATAAAGTGGCCATCTGGTGTAATTGTGGCGTTAATGCTGTGTGGCTGGAATAGAATAGCTCTCACCTTTGTACTGCTAATGTTATGAGATGAGATGTGGAAATGGAAAAGCCAGAGAGACCATTTTAAGGATCTTTTTCTCTTCTCTACTTTGCCATTCAGTGCCATGCCGGCTAATGGATTACTTCATCCTCCAAAAAGCAGCTCAATCTGTGTGTGTGTGATTGTGTAGTTCTCTTTCATCTTCGGAGAGAGTACATGGAGTGATTAAACAAAGAACTCTAATGCTAGATGTGCAATCGTCTTGAGAAAATAATGGGAATTTGGACCCTTGTATTTTGTGTCTTCCATCTTGTAGAGTGGAACATTTTGAATCAATATGGGAATGTCAAAATTGATAATGCAACGGGCTCTGATCAACTTGTCAATTACAGTAGATGAAATGAATAGTATAGAATTAGACATTGCATTGCTGAATATAAATGACAGTTATTGTTGAGCCACTTCCATTTACAGATCTTGTGATGCTTTATGGTAAAAATCTATTTAGGTGATGGTGTAAAATGATGCACATCCAGCTACCCAGGATGTTTTATCCATAAAGGTAACAATCAGGGCCAGTTTTTGAGGCCAACATTTTTGATGAATTGTTTGGTTGACTCCCTAAGCGAAGCAGGTAAGGATTAATTTGTTGCATCTGTCAGATTCACACTGGCACAGCTTGATAATGCCAATGCCAGAATAAGGCTTTCCTCACCACTGTCCTCCCGTGAGTCTCTTTTGTTACACAGCCAAAACCCTCTCTCGGCCGGATCTACCCAATTGTACTTTGTCATTGTTGTAGCCTTTTGGCCCGGGACAGCAGCGCCTGCTCTGATTGTGTGTTTGAAGCTCTGCCTACATTTGTGAGTCCCTTTTGGACAGCCCTTGATCTGCTTCCTCCCATCCCTCCCATCCCTCCCACTGGACTCTCTCCAGGTCTGTGGTTCAGGAGGTCGGCACATTGATTTGACATGGGAATACGAGCGTGAGTCTGTGTTTGGGTAAACACTTCATTGGCCACTAATGCTTTGTGGCATACAACTGTCACATACATGTGAGTCATGGGCTACACGCTGCCTGCACTTCTATCATAGGATGCGCTTCAAAACTCACAGATGATGTATAAGAAAGAGCTTCTCTCAAGACAATGCCTTCATTTTGTTCGGATGAAAAACTGTCTTTATCTTGATTTTTAAACCACTTGTCAAACACACGTCTTAAAATCAGAGTGATAATAGATAAAAAATATGCATTTGTATGAATACGTTTCATAGTTTCATAAGCACATGTGCATTTGTGACAGTTCTTTCCAATTATATTTGAATATAATGCCAGAATGTCAAATCAGATACCTTTAATCTCACAGATGGGTCTGTTGTTAGTGTTTGCTATTTCCTGTTTTATACTTCAAGAAGTTAAAGTGAAGTGGTCTGCATTTATGTCTTTTCTCATGCTAATAGTATGCGTCTTACCTTTTCTGTGGACTGTGATGTGCCAAAGAAGATGGGGATGAATGCCAGCCAGATGATGCAGGTGGTGTACATGGTGAAACCAATAGGCTTGGCCTCATTGAAGGTCTCTGGCACCCCTCTGGTTTTAATGGCGTAGACTGTACAAGTGACCATGAGCAGCATGCTGTAGCCCAGCAGGCAGATGAGAGACAGGTCTGAGATGTCACACTTCAGCACTCCGCGGGCCATCGTTGGGTTGGACGTCCGCTGGTCCTCATAATCAATGATGGCCTTAGAGGGATCCATTGCAAACCAGATACACACCCCGATCAGCTGCACTGAGGCCAGTGTGAAGGTAATAACCAGCTGAGAGGCTGGCGAGATGAACCGGGGGGCACTCACCGACATAGTGCCCTGTTCAAAGATGCGGTAAATGCGATTGGTTTTAGTGAGCAGTGCTGCGTAACTAATACTCATGCCCAGGCCCAAGAAGATTCTCCTCAGAGAGCAGATTCCGACGTCCGGAGAGGAAATCATGAGGAAGGTGGTGGCATAACAAAGAAAGATGCCAGTTAGCAGCACATAGCTCAGCTCTCGACCCGATGCTTTCACAATGGGAGTGTCGTTGTAGCGTATGAACGTGGCTACCACAAACAATGTTGCCATGATGCCCACCACAGCGATGAGCACAGGGATGACTGCCCACGGGGAGCTCCACTCCAGCTTCACAATGGGGATTGGGACGCAGCCTGTGTGGTTCTCATTGGGCCTCAAATCAAAGCGGCACATTTTACAAGTGTAGGTGTCCGCCTGGTACTGATAGCCATCACAGCGCTCACAGTGCCAACAACAAGGAATGCCCTTCACAATCTTCTTGCGCTCCCCGGCTTGACAAGCCTGGCTGCAGATAGAGGTGGGGATCTGACGGAGTCCACCTGGCCAATGCATGGTGCGAATCTGTAGAGGCAATCACACATACAGGAATGAGCTGGGATTTAGAGACAAACTGATATGAACCGATTTAAGCTGTCCGTAGCAGAGGAACAATGGCGATGCTTATTGATCCCTGAGGATATACTATACCTCAGAAGCTCAAGGACAGACTATAAGACTGATACTTTTTGTTTGGAGGTGAAATGGACCTATGGACTCTAAGAATCTGTATGCTCTGGTGGTGCCTGAATGCTGTGGGGGGGCAAACTTTGGGTCAAACCAAGCTTTCCAGTTAAGATTAAAGAATATCCCACCCAAAGGTCAAAACATGTGAAGGGCAAGTGAAAAGTGGTGAGTGATTGTGGGAAGACGGATGTAACATGAGCCGTTTTCACACTGGCTTCAAAAGTGCCCCAGATTTGATTACATACAATCTGGTTATTAGACACGCAATGTTTATCGCTCATACATTTCCGGATTAAACGTGGAAAGAATCCAAGTAAACATATCTTTTCTAGCATGCAATACAGAACATTATGATTGAATATAGTTGAACAGTACGCTGACATCTTTTATCTGCAGATTTAGAAAATATTGAAAATAACCATAAAACTGTCAAATAAAATGACAATGGGCTTTTTCATGTATGAGTCACAAGACCAGACAAAACAATATACATTTTGTTATATTTCTTTGCTTAGAAGTCATTTTACAGATATTATTTTTATATATGAAACAACTCTCTTTAATGTGCAGTTATCAATTTTCACTCAATTGTGAAGCCGGTTTATTTCTCTCTAAATGTGCATTTAATTAACAACTTAAGGAGCCCAAATAAAATTCTGGCAGCTTTAGACTGAGCTGGCATGTTCTTCATAGGGCGCCCACCACAAACCACAATCTCTCTTACCAACACAACACACTCTCTCAACCCTCCTCATGGCTTCATTGGACTTTTGCTGCTCAATTTGTGTTTCTTTATGTGTTCAACTTTGAAAATGCCTAAAATATATCTTGGACATCAATGGTGTTGTCCTTAAGCAGTAATGGCTTTCTCTATACATATTAAGCCTATTTTTTTTATTTATTCTAATATTTTTTAATCTGATTTAATCTGATTAATCTATGATTTATTTCATTGATCATCAAGACAAGTTCCTATGTTTTTGAATTTTGTTCATTGACAATGGCAGTAAACCTTATTCTGATTCTGATTATTTCCTAAAAGTCTGACACTGATTACATTTTACGTCATGTTTTTACACTATATTATATTTAAACTCAACGTTTACACCTTTGAAGATGCCTTGACCTGCAGTCACCAGCTAAAACTATGATATGACGCTGCAGTGCTTGAGAAAACAGGTGTTAGTAAGAATTATTACCAGTGAATCAGTGAATTAAATTAGTTAGTAGGTAAACACATTTTGTGTTCCTATATAGTCCAGTTTTCTAGTACCAAAATGGTACCAAAAGGACACTGACTACAATTTACACATTTGAAACATGAAAGAGGAGAATGATAAAGCTGGAACTGCTTTGCACGCACATTGTCTCATGATAGAGAAACAACTGCCAGGTATAATACAATGTTGTTACTTTCATATGGTTCTCATCCAGTGATATGGCTGAATAGTTGGTTGGCATTTGATTGGATGAGAACCATAAAGTAACAATCAGAATAGATTAGAAATATCATAACATTTCTCTTTTTTAAATCGTTTATCTATTATATTTAAGTTTCAACACTGGATGATGCAAAGGGAGTTTTCCTGAACTAGAAGAAAGAAACACCAGGCACAGAGTCTTAAACCTTTTCCTCATTTTAGGAGCTTATGTCCATGGCGTGGCATAACTTCTATTCTTTCCTCTTGAGCTCTTGTACGCTATAGCAATGTGTAATTAGAATGTCATCTTATATTTAGGTTCCCATTAGTTTCTGTTTCCTTTGGGGCTTTACTTACATTGAGATGCAGCTGATCGGTCCAGTGGCCTATAATCTTGTATTCAGCTGTCTTGTTCTGGATTTGGTATTGATAGATCTCGTAGCGTCCGGGAGCGTCTCCGTCTGCGTTGAAGAGCACTGGGTTTCCCGCGATGCCTAAATGACAGAATAATAGACATCATCAGCAGTGTGTCATGATGGATGTAATTGAGGCATTTCTCCAGTGAGTGTCTGAATGTGTGTCGTAATTACAAGGTTGCGTTAATGATTGACAAGACAATCGTTAAGGTTTAATTTTTATTTTTAACTCAGCAATTTTGGCACCTTTATGTTATTCCATGCATACGTGTATTGTCAGATCAAAAAAATGAAATACACTCTGCATTTACTTTAAAATGTATTTCTTCAAACAGATTATTGTGTCATTCAGTTCCATCAAGAAAATGCAGCACATAAACTAGATTATGACAACTAGAATTGACACAATTGTAATGCCAAATACTCCTGTAAATTCAGGTTGAGATAAAAAAAAAAAGGCTTTTTGCACATCTGACCAATAAAGGAGGGGCTACACATAATGCTTCACATAAATCCCTCCAGGACGTGTAGTGATTTATTATTTTCAAGACTCAAATTATATGCAGGGCCAACACAGTTCTCCAATATTGATCATTCTTATCTCAATGAGACATTTAAGCCATTACATTGTTTGTAGCAGGCCTCCAGCTCTCTTTCTGTGTCCGCCCGAGGTGTCCTGCTCTGTCACAGTGATAAGAGTGTTTAACAACGTATCCCTGCATGCCATTTAAAGATGATCTTTAATAAAATAGAATGTCAAATATAAAGCATCAAAGATTCCCTGTATGCCGCCCTCTGTGGAAGCCAGACAGGCCGCGGAGATGTACAGATCTGACATATGGAAAACTATCCTTAAAAGTTACAAAGACAAATAAGAGAAATATTATGTTTTATATCAACTGTCTCAACATTCCAGATGCTTATTCATTTCTAAGTAAACTCAGAATTAGACGACGGACTTAAACATCATTTCTACGTCGCTGTCATGTTTATTATCTAGTTTTAAAGTTGAATAGCTGTGACAAATGCAACACTTAATAACTCAATGCCATAGCCCTGGTCAATATTATCATTTTTCAATCTAAAGTATTATTTAGGAAATAATAAAAATAATACATTTAAAAAACAAACATCTAAATTAACTCTCAATGACTTTACCATATTCCTACAAATAAAATATGTAACATTGTAAAATGTTATGATTACTGTGAGAAGAAACATCAAAATATAACAATTATTCACGATTATTGACACATCACAAAACAAAAGTGACATTTTAATGCATTACAGTTGCAACAGTTTGTGACCAGCTTTATGAAATCAAACTTTCTGAATGCAAAAGTTTTTTTTTTAAATATAAACAGCCAGATGAAACGCACTATACATTAGTTAGTTATTTTTTAGGAGAAGAGATTGAATATAAGTTACTTAATTTTGCCTCTAAAATTGTCACAATTAATAATTTTTAATTCTTACAATTATGTTACAACATGAATAATCATGGTTATTGATTAACCAAATCATTTTGACATCCCTATTTATACATATTTTAGGTGTTACTTTCTGTTTTTATTGTTTACAGTATTGGCCCTGTGAGGAGTAGGCCACTGTCCAGGGTGAACCCTGCCTAAGGCCCAAAGTCACTGGGATAGGCTCCAGTCACCCCTAATGGGAAAAGCGGTAGAAAATGAGAACCCTTTCTGTTTTTATACTCTGAGAGAACATTCACAAACACATTTCTCAAAATCCCAAGAACATATATTTACGTCTCCACAATCACACAATAAACAACCAAGTTTGTTACTTCTTCTGATGGATTCTCTTGGTCTTTGTTTCAGCGTGGAAAATGTAGCATGCTAATCCACATATCCATGAGTAGCTGGATTAGGCCATTACAGTTCCCCTCACATGGGCTTCTGTGACAATACCGCCCACATCACAAAACCCACAGTGATCATGTTAGGATTACACTGACGGCAAAGAGGCAGAGAGGCTTAAAGATGATCGAAAAAATGTTACATATGGAAAGGGAACACTGGCAGTAGATTTGAATCATGTCATGTATTTATTCCCTGTTGCTTTAATGCAAGTATTCGCAGCTGAGGTCAGATTTGCATGCAAAGTGCTAACACTCAGAGAAGCAAATGAACCCAGAATGCCATAGAAGTCTCTTGAAATGAATAGCACAGTAACGTTATCAACATGGCACTGTTGAAATTATAATAAATGTACAGACAGGAACAGGCACGCATTTCGCTTGCATTTTAGAGATTAGAAGCTCACTTGGGCATATGGACAGAACACTATCACAAGAGGTTATTTTATGGTGTATGATATTTTCAATTTCACAAATCATCACCAAAAAATGCAACCGTTTTCCAAACCAGTGCCTGTAGGTGTGTCAGCCACGAGCCATGTTGAGGAGGATTTTCAAACTGGAGAGGCTCAAATGAAGATGAGAGACATGTATGATAATGAATGAAAACAGCTAATAATGATTGATATATATATATATATATATATATATATATATATATATATATATATATATAATCTTGATGAATATATTAGCTTTGGCTCTTTCGGCAGGGAATGATGAGTGATGCGCATTACGAGGATTTCCGCTTATTAGCAGTCTGAGCAGGAAGGCCCAAACTTCCCACACCCCAGGCACTTCCTCCAGCTTCTCCAGGAGAATTTTGAGGCATTACCAGGCCACATAGAGACATATGCTGCCCCCAAATGTCCACCCTAGTCCCTAACCCCTCATTCATAGTCCTGCACTATTTAGCTGACTTTAGAGTGCACTCAATCACAGAGTGCTTTGGACAGTCACAGAACTACTTTCACCTTGCTGCGGATCCAAGGTCCAGATAAAAATGTATTTCTGTATCCATTGATTGATTTCTGTATTCTGTCCCATGCTCCCATGTACTGGTGTTTTAGACATTATATTTGGCCATGGAGTAGCAGACTTATTTCTTAATACTACTTATATACCTGCATTTTCAATACTTTGAAATGTGTTTATTCTAGTCAGTTTTAGTTTCCTACAATGCAGGACATTATACATAGTTACAAGAACTTGTAACAAACTTCTGGAATTGAAACCATGTTGAAGACGAGGGCAAATACTTGTGTATGTACTTGATTGAATACTTTTAAGACTGTACCATGAAAGTTTTTCTGACAAAATGGTTTACACTGAACACATGGACTCATTTACACATCTCATCTTATTTCCCACATGTATAAAAGTAATGTATCTTCTCTATCTATTGACCTTATTCCACCCTGCCCCCTTTGTCCTCTTTTTCCCACGGAGCAGCACTTCCATTGTAATCACACTTCCAGACCAGTAGGAACTCAGTAGGTTTAAATGGCGAACAGGGGGAAAGTCTCGGCGCTAAAACATGCTATAAAGTAGATTGATTTGTGTGAAATATCCAATGTTCACGTGACCAACAAGTCAACAATGCAAAGATTCCTTGGACGGCCCGAAAACTGCTTTTTAGTATGAGTAGAACTATTTTCTATAGAGGTCGGCAGCCCTATGTTCACAAATACAACCGGAAGAAGGATTCCCGTATTTTCCGGACTATAAGTCGCACCTTTTTTCATAGTTTTTGACGAGGTGCGACTTATATGTATACTTGTATACTTATACTCCGGAGCGACTTATATGTGATATTATTTGTTATTTTCACACTTGCAACCGCATTTCATACTCCAGTGCAACTAATACATGTTTTTTTCTTCTCTATTGTGCATTTTTTGGCTGGTGCAACTTGTACCCCGGTGCGACTTATAGTCCGGAAAATACGGTACGTGGAAAGGCAGTGCCCAGACGAGCTTCCAGAATAAGGTGAATAGAACACAATATTATAATACCTCAATTTTACAATTGTGTTTAATATTTTGGGCCACCGATTCGCCACTGTACATTTTAGAGCTGCAAGATCAATGGAATTGAATCTGAGTGGAAATCGGTTGCGGTTTTTAAAGTACCACAAATTCCTTCCCAAGCAACAAAATATCCTGATTTATTCTGCATAAAAATGGCTCTTCGTGTAGTTTACAGCTGTATAAACATGTTCTGAAATACATTACTTTGTAAATTCAGGCCTATTTTAGTATTCAATTCTTCTGAATGCTTTAAATGTGCCAATCCTCCTTTTAAAATATTATTGGCAAATCTAATCGCAATCAAAATTGTTATCAGAAAATCCTCAATCGATACTTTTCCCAAACAGTTTAGCCATAGAACATTATTTGGTCAAAATAGCTGATATTTAGTAGGTGTTGTTAAATAAATAACATTTAAAAATCACATGTCACAATCTCTAATTAGTCAACTCGTGGGGAAACTCTGCTGAATTGTCACCTGGTGGCACCATTATAATAAGACATACTTTGCTGTTCAGTTTCATCATGTTACAGAGTGAAACCAGTCCTAATCTTCCTGTTGGCGCTAGTCTAAATTTAGAGCAGGTATGGTCATATCTGAGTTGTCAGGGAGGTCTGTCACGTGTCACTGACGTCTTGTCCAAACACTCAGCGGTCGACTCATACTAAGTTCCTCGAGGCCTCCACCTCTGGGGATCCACTCTTTTGTTTGTGATCCCAGGGAATTAACAGACCATGCTATATGTAATGTTTAATATCTCTACAACCTCCCTCCTAATCACACACCTTAAGGAGAGTGGGAGTACTTCAATTAATTCAACATGTGCTGGTTCTGCTCGGCTGCGTTAGGGGACACCTTGGTGAACGGAGACTCGGCACCCGTCATTACCTCCTAATGACCTGTGCCGCCTCATCATGGAGAATTTACCTCTGCTCTTAAAGTACCACGCTCTGCCACTGTCACTAAGACATAATGATGTCTCAATCAGGGCATGAAGTTCAATAGACAGTTTGTTGTAAGACTATTCAAATACAACCACAATATACACAATGTAGTATTATTAGTAGTCCACGGGTTATTCATGCTCTTTCAACTATGATTAACATTTCAAACATGCGACATAGCATGAGTCTGGGTATGTTTATTTAGTATTTTAAGTTATGTGGGGCACCAGCCAATTCAGGCAATTAACTATTCTCAAATCAATTAATTAATTAATTAATTAATTAATACTTTACCAACTGTGGTTTATGATGACTTTTTGAGCAAATAATTAAACAGATAAATTTGACAGGTGGAGACACTAGATATCATGTTTCTAGATCTGTCTACTTGTATTTTAAAGTTAAAGGGGTATATGATCCTTTATTTATTATTTATTAATGTATTAATGTATTCATTCATCTATGTATTTATTTATTTATTTGTTTATTTATCTATTTAGTTATTGGCCTTTAAACATGCGCTTAAGTACTTTTGTTTGGAATCTTATGTTTTAAGGAAAATATATATTTATTTTTATATAAAAAAATCACCCTAAGCTCTTTGGTTATTTCCAACACTTTAAACACTTGCTCTTGCAGCCACTAAATGACACAAACACTCAACAGTGTAAGATCCAGATTTCATAGAAAAAAACTGGTCTCAGCACGCAGTTGTAGTGAACATAAGACGATGACAGAAAATACTCCAGATTCAAAAATGGTAATTTCAGTGAATCTGTAAGCTCATATCTGTTAACATCAGGTTGCTATTGCTGTGATAGTCCTCTCCTCCATTGTTACTGCCAGATGTTGGTTTAGTATAGTTTAGTCTTTATTTGTCTGGGACCTTGTACAAGATCATTAATCTTAAAGAGAAAAGATGATCTGCACCAGATTTAGCTATTGCTACTTTCCATCTGCATTCCCTGGGCAGGTGAATACTTAACAACATTAATTAAAGTACAAATTTCATTACAATTACAGCACGTTACATTTCATTATTAACATTAGCTCAGTAAAATACACTATAAAACAAATCCATTTCTAAAAATTACAAAATTTGTTAAAATGTCTGCACCGAGGATTAGGATTTGCTTTTTTTAAGTTTCAGGTGAAGTTAGAAATGTATACTGACAGTTTCAGACTATCTGGAATCTGATTTCACCGTCGGAAAAAAGTAAAGGCCGAGGATCTTTTTGGTGTGGTGCAATTTATGCTAGCTGTGGAGCAGGTCGATCGAGTAGTCTGTTCAAAGCAAAGCGTCTTTTTTCAAGGGATTCGAAGCAGCATTATTAAGGATTTTGAAAAGAGTTCTTAGATTTGGTGGCAGTTCTTTACACTTTGGGTATCTTTGGGTATTCAAGTTAAAACTATGTTTTAACTTGAACAGCTGACATTGTACTTGACTATATAAAACATCTGATTAAATATATTACTATTTTGACAATAAGTGCCTTGAAGTTACCAAAAGAAAAGTTATACATCGAGCATGAAGACTTTTGAAGAAGCATATTTTGTGCTCACTTTTTCGATTGACTGTCAGATTCATCTGAGTGAAGAGAAAAGTGACATTTAACATCAACTATTTCAGCAGAAAGACTTTGGCACATCTTTGAGAGGCGACCGGTGTGAAGTGGCCTTCAGAACAGTTCTCTCAGAACAGCCGTCCCTGGTGAGAATGTGCCAGAAAGGCCACTGCTCTTTGTCCGCGCCAGAACAAAATCAGTTTGCCCTGACGTGAGAGCAAGAGACATGAAACACTGAGGAAGGACTGAAGTTCAGTACCACACGCTGAACGTGAGAGGAGAAAGAACGCCTGGTTTGATGGGGATCAAACAGCACTTTAAAATTTGGTCTCTTGTGGATTAACTCAGGAATGGGCTTTGGAAACTATTTACTGCTCTGTGGAATCTGTCTTTTATTTATTTGATTCTATTTATTCATTTTTATTTTATAGTGTTGCTAGCTCATGAGTGTGAGGCGTGAGTCACTTTTGAGGATGACCACTGCTGGGACCATGAAAGGCAACAATTTCATTTTGTGCGCTATTAAGTCTTCTCTTCAATTATTTACCTTCTATTTACGAGTTTAATTTGTAAGACAAAGAATAGAGAGATGTTCTTTACATGAGACTTTTCAGCTGCTAACTTTCCTTAGAAGTGTCTCTGGCCTCAGTGGCATGGCCATTTAATCAGCTGATCTTCATTCATTATTTCAATCTATTCTCGAACATAGTTATATTATATTTACTGGACTTGGTAATATTTGAAATAGACTAGTACAATTACAGACATTGGTTGTTTCTCTCAAAGGTTATCTGTCATCAGTGGCAGATGGCGCTCGCTGTTGACATGTGGCCCACAGTCCGCTGATAGTGCTGATAAATGGCAATGGCGCGACAGCACGGCCAGCTCTAAAATCTATCACTAAACATATTTTTGTACTTTGACCTTTAAACCGTGCATTATTTCAAATGTGACCACAGAGAGAGATACAAAGACCACAGAGTTCACTAGACTGAGCTTGTATTTCAAAGATGGGAATCATTTTCAGCAGGTGTCCTTAAAAAAATTGCTGATAGAAGTGTATTAACATGATGCATAGTCTCAATAGGAATCACCAAAATAGCCTACTTTCTATAGGCCTTTTAATTCAGTGAGTGGTTTTACTTGTACGGGTAACTTATTTGCTGTTCTCTAAAACATATTTCCTCTGCAAAGTAAGAGAGAAAAGATCTAGCCCGGTCCAGTCTTTTTATTGATGTTTTATGAAATGTGTCTCAGCAAGTTCAATACAGACCTGTGCTCTTCTGATCCAATTAGATGGAGTGCAGTGTAACCTCAAGGCAAACCAAGGGTGTTCTAACATTAATGCAGTTTACTCACTACCTAAGCTTTGTACGATGAAAGGCCGGTAAAGTAAACATACTTCTTATACATTAATGAACAGAAAACAAATTGGCCACCGGCAACAAAATATAGAAAAGTGTAGACAAGCAGAGATGTGGCCGTATGCAAACATGGTGTGTGTTTGGGTGTTTGAAATGTCTATGCGGTGCAGTTTTACTGTTGTTTTTCTGCATGCATGTCAACCAGGTGAGAGTCATGCAAACACTGGGCCCCACTCAAGTGTGTTCGTATGCACGTATGCATGTGTGATATTCCTGATATTAACAATATTGGGTGTAAACAACAATAGATAAACTATTGGTGGAAGTACTTTGCACATATTTGGTAAATTAACTATATTTACATGCACTCTTCAGTCAAAGATATAGAACGTTGTGCATCAGAAACCACATAATTAAAGATAGCAAGTGGTAGAATTAAAGCTATTTTCTCATTAGATCTGAATCCATTTTTGGAGCAGAAAATCCTTTGTGATGTAAATCAGGAACTTTTCTAAATGAACAAGCCTTGTGCTCAGCCAGGTTCGACTGAACATCAAACTCAGAGAGCATACAAAATAACTCATTCATTCAAAATGGAATTATTTCCTTTTACTGATAAAGTTAAACACCACATTGTCATTCTTTCCATACAACAAGTAGATATTAGAATGACAAATTAGCCCAAGAGTAGCAGTTAAAATGAATAATTTATCTCCACAAACATCTCAAAACCATATGAAACAATTCTAATTATCTCTATATAATGAAAGCCTGCATCACTGCTTTGAGTGCAATCCTTTAATATTTAATATTCCAGTCATGGACGTGAACTTGAATGATAGCTTTGTAGAATGCAAGGCCTCTTGGTAGTAATTGAAAAATGGGTCATGTAACAAAAGACTGTTTCCAAGGTACTGACACTCCACTGAAGAGGAAATATTATATCACTAACAGTATGAGGAAGTCACAAAGATAAATACAAATATATTTAATGTGATACTTTATAATCGTCAAGTTACATTTAGAAAGTCTTGAGTTATTTCTCAATGTACGGTCTCGCTTAACCGATCCATCATCCCTTCTATTAATTTGACCCTACATGTTAATAGTATTTTTAATTAAACCACTGATTCTGTAATGGCTCATAGCTGGCCAGATCATTTCCAAACCTCAATGGACATTTTAACTCCCCACTGACAATGGCCAGTTAGTCATGACAGACAACCAATCACTCTTATACCCTTCATTATAAGGGCAGTTTAGTTTCAGTAATTCAAATGTGTATAGCATTCATTTGGAAGATGGAGAAAGAGGACGCTCTTGACAGGGTGATGTAAATAGGACGTAAATCGTAATAAAAATGTGAATAATTAAAATGCCAGTTGCTACCATCAGACGAAATAAAAAAATATGTCCCGCTACAGAAGAATCAGGTGTTGTGGCGCTACAGAGTTTAGAGCAGAGCTATAGCCCGTCCCTTGTTGCTTGAAATATGTGTCCCATTTACAGTTTGCAGCGGCAGTAAAGACAATGACTAACCTGCAAAGTTGAGGCGGCGGATGTGTTTGAGAAGATGAGTGCCGTTGATGGGGTCCATTCTGGCACAGAGGCCCACCTTCCCGGGACACAGCTCCTTATGCATGTTGTGCAGAGCGTGGGCCATTGAGTAAACAGCATCAATGACAAACTGCACTTTCCCCTCCTGCTCGTAGTTGGAGTCCTTCCCTATTCGCTCTTGGTCTGTGAGGGTAACAAAAAGAAACTGATAACACACCATGAATTAGTGTACTTAAATGTATAGAAAACATTCTTACAGCGGTTACTGATATGGATAGATGTGGCTGTATAGTGCGGGGAAATGTATTCACAATAAATGGGAATTGCAATTTTAATGGCTGCTTATCCGTGGACAAAAAAAATTCAAAGAAAAAGGGGGAAAAAAGAACTGAGGACTGACAAAATAGCACATACTTCTGCTGAATCAAGGAGTGAAGAACATTGCTAATATGAGGTGAGAGAAGTTGTTTGAAAGAAAGATGAAAAGTGTTGTGCTACTTTGAGTTTGTCCTGAGACGTAGCAGCGGGAATCGTGACCAAACTGTCGATCCTATACAGCGGACTTCCATTTGGGTTTACCACGCAAGTACTTGAAATGCATGTCATTATTATATATGCAATTCACATTAACGTGTTCCATATTATATATATTAAATCTATTGTTAATCTGGACCTACAGTACAAAGCACAAAATGTCCCATGTGAGCTCTAAAACCCTCCCTTAATAAATGGGTAGCTACCATTTCACCATCCAATCAAGACAATTTATTCAGTAATGTCATGATCTGTTTTGGTGTTAGAAGTTTTTCTGTCTTTTTCCTCTGCTCCTCTTTGTTTCCCTCCTCCCTTCTTGTTCTTCCTCTGGTTACTGCCCCTTTTGTCTCTCTGCTCACTCACAGCTGTACCTCATTTCTAATCACTGGGTGATTAGAAATTCCCGATCCCGATCCGTAATTGGCTCCGTTTTGCCGTTCTTGACAGAACAAACTCGCCAAATCATGGAGCCCGTGGAGCTGGACCAGTTCAGAACAGCAATCCAAGCCCAAGGAGCAAGAATGGGACACCAGGAACAGGAGATCTCAGGTTTGAGGGAACTATTACGTAACCTATGTGAAGCCATGTCTCAGCTAAATACTCGCCTTGATCAACCGGCTTCCACCACGGCTAATGTGAGTAGTACTGCACCACCCGCATCGTCCCACACCCCTCAAGTGCAGTTCTGGCAGGCTCGCGAGCCTCACATCACCACACCACCAAGATATACCGGCGAATTTGGATCCTGTGGCCAGTTTTTACATCAATGCTCTTTAGTGTTTTCCCAGCAGCCCCTCACGTATGCTTCTGAACAGTCACGTATTGCCTTCACCGTGAGCTTATTGAGTGAAAGAGCCGCTGCTTGGGCTGAGTCTGTCTCTGCATCAGCGGCGTCTAAGACTTATAATGACTTTGTTTTGGAGATGAAGGTTTTTGACCACCCTGTACGAGGCAAGGAGGCGTGTAAGAGGCTGTTGGCGTCACGTCAGGGACGCAGCTCGGCTTCAGAATACGCCCTGACCTTTCAAATTTTGGCGGCAAAATTGTGTGGGGACAATTAGAACTTCAGACTCTATTCTCACAGGGTCTCAATGAGGAACTAAAGGACGAGTTGGCACCTCGAGATGAACCGGAGGATCTGGAACAATTCATAGCCTTGACGATTAGGCTGGATAACCGCTTACGTGAGAGGAGAAGAGAGAGAATTCACAGGGAGGAGGGCCAGAGTGCAGTCATTTTCAGCCAGCCACCTGTCGGAGCCAAGTGTGTACGGGAGGTGGCAACCTCGGCTGTTATTCCACCCCACAGCCCTGAGACACCCGCTGAACCCATGCACGTGGGAAGAGCTCATTTAACGCCCCAGGAACACGAACATCGTATGCGCCGGGGTTTGTCTTTATTGTGGGAGCGAGGGACATTTCATCGCCAAGTGTCCTAAGCGAACTCGGTGCACTTCGGTTTCACGCAAGCTTCGAGCCAGCGATTACTGTCCTCGTCGTCCTCCAGCGTTTAATACCCCCACTGGTCACTACGAATATCTGGTGCCTTTTGGGCTCTGTAACGCTCCTGCTTATCAATGACACCCTGAGAATTTCTGAACATTTCTGTCTTTGTCTACCTAGACGAGATCTTGATTTTCTCGGCTGATGAGAAACGACATCAAGGACACCTCTGTGCCGTTCTGAAGAAGCTGTTGCAGCAAAGACTTTTTGTGAAACTCGAGAAATGTGAGTTCCATGTTACCCAGACCTCATTCCTGGGTTATGTCATTTCGCCTGGACAAATTGAGATGGATCCTAGCAAGATTTAGGCGGTAGCAGAGTGGCCCACACCTACGTCCAGGAAGAAGTTGCAGAGCTTTTTGGGCTTTGCCAACTTTTATCAGAAATTCATCCACCGTTACAGCACTGTGGCCGCCCCTCTGCATCGCATCACTTCCGCTAAACAAGCATTCACCTGGACGCCTACCGAGGACAGAGCCTTCAGTAGCCTTAAGGAAGCCTTCTGCCAAGCACCTATTCTGGTTCAGCCCGATCCCTCCAGCCAGTTTGTGGTAGAGGTGGATGCCTCGGACTTTGGTGTGGGAGCCATACTCTCACAGAGGTCAGACAGAGATAACTCACTACACCCTTGTGCTTTTTTTTTTCTAGAAGGCTGACTCAGGCAGAGTCCAACTATAGTATTGGTGACAAGGAGCTGTTGGCTATTAAGTTAGCACTCGAGGAGTGGAGGCACTGGTTGGAGGGCACCCCGGTTCCATTTTTCATCTGGACAGACCACAAGAACCTGGAGTATCTACGAGACGCGAAACGTCTAAACCCGAGACAGGCTAGGTGGAGTCTTTTCTTTAATCGTTTTAACTTTGTTCTAACTTATCGTCCAGGCGCTAAGAATGCCAAGCCGGATGCCCTTTCCAGAATATATGAACGGGAAGTATCACAAGAGGCTAATGACAATGTTCTACCTGCAAGCTGCTTCGTGAGAGCTGTGACGTGGCCTGTGGAGGAGGAGGTGAAATCCACTGTGCTCCCGAGTGAGGTACCCGACAATTGTCCACCCAACCGTCTTTTTGTGCCCTTGAGTCTCAGATCCCGTGTCCTGGAGTGGTGCCACGCCTCCCGGCTTGCAGTTCATCCGGGAGTGGCTCGCACCATTTTTTCCGTCCGACAGGGATTCTGGTGGCCAACATTGGCTAAGGACTCCCGAGAATACGTCATTGCATGCCCAGTCTGCGCTACTGCCAAATCTGGAAATCGACAGTCGTCCGGGTTGTTGCATCCTCTGTCGACCCCGTCACGTCCTTGGTCACACATAGCTCTGGATTTCGTCACAGGTTTGCCAGACTCAAGAGGTAACACCACCATTCTCACAATTGTGGATAGATTCTCCAAGATGGTACATTTTGTTTCCCTTCGCAAGCTACCTTCGGCCAAGGAGACGCGGAGGTCATGCTTCAACACGTTTTCCGACTCCACGGACTGCCTAAAGACATTGTGTATGATCGGGGGCCCCAGTTAATGTCCCAGTTCTGGAGAGTTTTGTGTGTTGATAGGCGCTGATGCTTCATTGTCGTCCGGTTACCATCCGCAATCTAATGGACAGACCGAACGCCTGAATCAGGTGCTGGAGACTAGCCTTAGGTGTCTGTGTTCTCGTACCCCAGCAACTTGGTCTGAACAATTGATTTGGGTGGAGTATGTGCACAATTCACTACCCTCATCATCCACAGGACTCTCACCCTTCCATTGTGTTTGTGGTTTTCAGCCCCCACTGTTCCCTGCTCTGGAGTCAGTGGTCCGGGTCCCAGCCGCATCAGCTCTAGTGCGGAGATGCCGTCGAGGTTGGATTAAGGCTGGATCAAGCCTTCTCAGAGCAGCTGCTCGACTGAAGGTATATGCTGATCGTCATCGCTCTAAGAATCCAACCTACCATTCTGGACAAAGAGTCTGGCTGTCGACCCGGTACCTCCGCTTCAAACGCCTATCTCGCACGCTGGCACCCCGTTTCATTGGTCCATTCCCTGTCGCTAAG
This sequence comes from Eucyclogobius newberryi, assembly GCF_026437365.1. Lineage (NCBI taxonomy): Eukaryota > Metazoa > Chordata > Actinopteri > Gobiiformes > Gobiidae > Eucyclogobius > Eucyclogobius newberryi. The sequence goes on from NW_027315823.1 coordinate 21,590,002, forward strand.
ACCCTTAACCCTGTGTCCCTCCGCCTGTGGCTTCCCAGAAGGATGCGTATACATCCTTCCATGTCAGCCAGGTCAAACCCGTAAAGGAGAGCACATTGGTTCCATCCTCTAAGGCCCCTCCCCCACCCCGGATGACGGATGGAGAGATCTACTCAGTGAAGAGACTCTTGGATTGCAGAAAGAAGGGGAGGGGATTTCAGTACTTGGTTGAGTGGGAGGGGTATGGTCCTGAGGAACGCTCATGGGTGCCAACTTCCAGTATTCTGGACAGGACTTTAGTCAGTGACTTTCACTCCAGTAACACGAACAAGCCTGGTCCGTCAGGAGCCGTCCCATGAAGGAGGGGTACTGTCATGATCTGTTTTGGTGTTAGAAGTTTTTTTGTCTTTTTCCTCTGCTCCTCTTTGTTTCCCTCCTCCCTTCTTGTTCTTCCTCTGGTTACTGCCCCTTTTGTCTCTCTGCTTACTCACAGCTGTACCTCATTTCTAATCACTGGGTGTAGTATATTAGTGTGTGTGTTTCTTTTTGTTTTGCGAGTTTGTCTGTTATAGCCCCAGCATTCTAGTGTTTTTTTCTGATCCTCTGTTTGGACTTTTTGACTGATTCCTGACCTTTGCATGAAGATTTTGTATTTTTCTGTCTTATTTTTGGATTAACCCTTCGGGGTCGACGCCCGCACCGGTGCGTTTTGAAACAGTCGGCTTTAGGACCGCGCAGCATGAAAACTCGGTGACGTAGACGGCTGCCGTCGACGTCATGCGGAAGCGGATACCTGACGCTACGTCTGAGTAGTTTTTTTTTTTTTTTTTTTTTTTTTTTTTTAAATGCGAATCATCCATTAAAACCAGAGTTATGATCATTTCAATTCCATTAAAAATATGCGCTCTCTTCTGCGCGCGTGGCATTTCTTATAACTTTGTCGTCTTTTGTGATAAAACGAAACGGAAAAAGACATTAGCTTTTGCTAACACGGATGTTCAGGATGCACACAAGGGATGTAAACATTGGTCACATGACAAATAGTTGAAGAACGAACGAGAGGAATCGTGCTGTTGAGTAGTTTTGGAGAGTTTTAGTATTTCATTGTCAGTAATATAGTTGTTGTGAAGCAAAATGAGGGGCACATTTCATGTTCAAGTTTAGACCTGGTTTACACCTGGGTAGGACCTGGTTTAGAGTTCCTTCTGAACGTCACTCACATGGAAGTTCAAGGCCTGTGATGTGGCTCTGTCATTTTGGACAGACTGTTTTGAGAAGTAGCACAAATAGAAAAACGCCTGAGGATATAACTACTTATTGTAAATAGTGGTTTATTGCTTGTATATATCACAAGAATACTTTTATATGTTCATAGTTGCACCTTGTGGTTCAGTTTGAACCTTTTTAAATGCTTGGTTGAGCATGTTTGAGGGTTTTACAATGGAAAAAAACATTTTTTCTAGACAGACTTTGTGTTTTATGTGTGTGTTTAGGTCCAGTTATGTTGAAATAGTATGTCAAAGTGAAAAACTAACTGATCATATAGGTGAGGTTGTGCTGGAAAAAAAAAGATACCCAACATTGGTCTGGTAAAAAAAAGATGTAGTTTATCAGGGCAAAATTGAAGGTACCCAAAAACGGCCAAAAAAGCTCCGGACCCGAAGGGTTAAAGACGAAGGGGAAGAAGGGTTTAATTCTTCGCCTGTCTCCCGATCCATAATTGGCTCCGTTCTGCCGTTCGTGACAAGTAAGACCCAATGATGAAGAATGATTCACTTGTACATTTTCTCTAGTGGCGTTTACCTATGTCAAGTACAGTGGTGATAAAGATGCATTTAAAGAACTGTGGTAACCAAACTTTCTGATGCGAAGATAGAGCACTAGTCGTTCGAACTAATACCTGTGTTTGTATTGTACTTTTCCTTTTACATCCTGCACTTAAAAGTATGTTCAGGCTGTCTATGAATAACTTTGGAACAAGATGTAAATGGACAAGTGGCTTGAGTCCAAAAGGTATAGAGGGAAAATGAACGGCCCCTGAGTAAGTCTTATTCTTAATGTTCAGAATGGGCTGGGTGCAATTAGCTAGAATGGTATATATCTGGATGGTTGCAGAGGAGAAGATCAATTCCAATATGTGAAGTGCATGGGTTTCTCCAGAGGGAAATCTCATCAGTTAAAAATCCAAACTATTCTCTGTTCCTCAAACACATGAATTTGTCCTTTGAGTCTCTTTGTCAACAGTGGTATAGATTTTGATTAGTGACGTTTCACAACTCCTTTCCCTCTAAAATCCCTTAGTCACTGTCCATGTTAGAGGAATTACCGGATGTTTCTTTATTCCTTATTTGAATTTGAATTTTTCATTATTTTAATTGTAAATAGAAAAATAACTCTACCCTGTCTTGCAAATTGTAAAAAAAAAAAAATAAGAAGTCAGGTACGCTTGAATCTGAATGAGAAAAGCAATGATAGAGCTTTATCTATATATCTACCAAATGAATATCAATTACGCTTAACAGGTTATTAGCTACAGTGAGCGACGACCTGCTGAGTTTAAGATTAATGAGTGTCTGAATATAGGCTTGTCTGTTCCATTACCTGTGTCAGGAGCACATTTGTTGCACAGTTTAGAGCGGACTTGGATAATAAAAGTGAATGTGACATGTCGGTGTCATCTGTTATAAACTGTATCATCCAATGAAAAGGTAGTTTGTACAGATGAGCAAGGTCATGTCCAATCTTCAATGACATGTTTGGATCTTTTTAATTGAGGGATCCACAGCCACAGGAAATTAATATTGATAACTTTAAAAAATAAAACCTGACTGATTAATGTGAGGAATCATTATTTTTTGATAATTTTACCAATTATAAGTTTATCAATGTTATGTACTGTCGATGTTATTAGTTGCTCGCTCGTCACAGTAACGCTTAACATTAACATTAGCATGCTAACAGCACACTTCCTGCTTCGAGGAGAAGACACAGAAAAAGTGCTGTGGTCTCATTTTGACCCGCTTTTATAATATATCTGTATGGGGGCCAAACCGGTTTTACTTTATTACTTGATAGAATACCGCCCCTTTTAATCTTCAAAATTACACATTATGATATGCAATTCAGGTGAAGCATTAGATTAAATACATTTGAACATCAAGAAATGCTCCTGTTCATTCTATCCACCAGCCCGGTGAATCACTATGGGCACTATTGGTCCAATCCTAGTCATTTCAGACGGATGGCCATTTATCATGCAACATCTGTCCTCTTTAAGGTTCAAGCAATTTTCAAGAGCCACTTCAATCTGAGAGAGTGCCCATAGCCCGCAATCAGCCCCGATCTCCTTCTGTCTGCCATCTTTCACTCTTCTCCCCTCGTTCTCATCGCAGACCACAGGCATTTAATGTCTCCGATTATCCGCAGAGATCTTCAGATGCATGAATTATTGTTGGAGGTTATGACTCAGTAATTAAGGGCCATGGGGCTGAGATTGGACGCAGATTGCTGTGGTTGGGGCACTTTGCGGTTGCCATGAGGAACCCTGCGAGCCACAGTAGGCGTTTAGGAGAGATGTTGTTTTACGCTTTTGGCAAACCACCCACACTAACTTTATTGTCTATTCTTTTCTTTTCTTTTTTCCAGAAGACCATTTGCGTTGCTGTGTCTTCATTGGCATTTTGGCTCACTTTCACACATTTTCAAGGCTGCCATTTCAGTTTAGAAAAATCTATTGCGATTAAGCAAAGCAGTAGCAAAGTGGTGGGTGTCTTTCACAGTGGAGCGTCACACACGACATTTTTGTGATGTGTGTGGGCTTCAACCTTTGACCTTCACTATAGCCGCGGGGTAGTATTTCCTCCTTTTAATGCTAAAGCGTTTTGACTGCTTGTTTAAAGTCAGACCAAAAAGTGGGGCACTGATTTACTGTGTAATGCTGCACTTTTAAATGTTTCACTTTTGTGGCGAGTATAAGCTGTAAGATGAATAATCTTGCAAGACTACAAGCATCATAAGGACCGTAACATCTGGTGACTTCTGTTTTCATGACAACTAAAAGTGTATGAAAGTGCCATTCGCTCATTATGTGCATCCTTAGGGGGGAGTATTGCTTGTAATTAATCAAAGTTGATGGATAGGAGCATTACACACATACATTTTACTGCAGGCCGAATAGCAGGAGGACACAAAAATCGACTAAACAGTGGAACGCTGCCCGAAACAACCAACTGGGTCAGTCTCTAAATGAGGAGATGGCGAGGAAAAGAGTGTGGGCTATAAAAAGGGTTAGCGCTTGGAAAAGCATGTGTGAGGTGTCGTCGTTTTAGAGGTACACATATCTGTAAAATGTTTTAATTAACAGATTCAATGAATCTTTAATATATATTATATTATATTTAATGGTTTGGTTTGACAAGTGTACTGATTTAGATCTAATCAGGTGTGTCACAATTTATTTAAATTTCTATTGTTCTTTGTGCTTCTTAACACATTATTCCGACAGCAGCCAAGTTGTCAAGTTAAGTGCATTTAAAAAAACAAAACAAATACATAATACTCCTCCAGTTAAAATCTTCACACACTAATGTCCAATATATCATATCAAATACTTAACAATAACCAGATTCCCAAGGGCCAAATGTAATCATATTTTTTAACTGGTGAAATGTAAGTACGCATCGTTAAAATCAGATTACTAAAATTATGTGTTTTTCAAATTAAGATAACACTAATTATATATACTGGTGGCTAGCCTACAGTATGTTCAAACTCTTTTCCTTTTTGGCCTTTTGTAAAACACCACAGCTTCCTCCAGTATTGCATGCCGTGATTTGCATTTTGATTTGGTTTCTTTTCTGCCCCTTCAGACACTTCCCCAACCATCCATGCTTGCAGGTCTGGCACAAATACCACACTCTGCTATTTTAGCCTGACTCATCTAATTCTGCAGACAAATCACTTGAATGTTAAATCTCCAATGGAAAAAAGTCCCCAATCTCCATTCTCTAAAACATTAATAAGCAGAAAACGGAGAAGCTTGGAGAAGAGGCCCCGCTGTATGTTACAGTGTATCTGCTCTCCACATTAATCAATATCAGTTTTACATCTCCTTCACCCACGCATAAAAAGAAGAATCTGGCTCCTCTCCCAGTCACTGCATTTGAGGGTGTGCTTTGATCAGCTGGAGCAGGCTCGCCCTCTCAGGACAAGGCTTCTGCCCCATGTGGTCCTCAGACAGACACCCCCGGCATCGACTCAACACCAGCGGAGAGAGCAGTGCCAAATGTCACTCTGCGACCTCACACAAACAGTCAAGACTCTCCCTCCATCAACATGAATGGTGTGGATCAATTACGGAGATGCATGGAATAAAGCAAAGGATGTATTACACTCACAGAAACTTAAACATAAATTGTACAACTTTCTATTACATGAGCGGTTCTTGACACCTTGGTATCTCTCTCCACATGTCACTCTTCAGCTGTCCTGTCCAAATAAGCCTTTGGGCCAGAAAATCATAAAAAACTAAAAAGGAAAAAGCAGCATTGCATTTTGAATAAGAGTGCAATTGCTTGAAATATTAGTATCTTGATTTGAAAAAATTGAATAAATTAAAGTGCTTCTTTTGCTAAATGTGGCAATTATATCCCTATAGTCATTGAGTGTCTGCGTGATGTCACGCAGACACTATACCATGGCGCGTTTCAACTCCTTAACACTTTAACCGATTTCAACAAGTTATACCTCATTACGATCGCTTTCACAGTATTAGGTGTGCTATTACTTTTGACATTGGTACTACTTGTACTTTTTGCAGTATTTGCAAAAGTATCAGTATTTTCGACCTTCGGCGCGTTTCAACTACTGAACACTTTCACCGATTTCAACAAGTTATACCTCATTAAGATCGTTTTCACTGTCTCATTACTGCTATTACTTTTGACATTTGTACTACTTATACTTTTTGTAGTATTTACATAAGTACTTTTTCCCCATTGAAATGAATGGGGCATTGAACACAGTTCAGTTTTTCACCAAATGTTAACCCTTCCACACTTCCAAACACTTTCAAAACATTCAGAATTCAACAAATTGGTACTTACACACGTAGTACTTTCACAAATATGTAGTACTTTTACACACATGCAGTACTTTTACACACAAAAGTACTTATCATCTCGGTTTTTTATGCTGCTGTTGTAGGAAGAATTGAAGTAGCCCAAGTATGGTAGTAGTGGTGACCATTCAAACCTGGCCATGCATTCATTTTAGGGACTATTATATCCACTGCTGATGAAGGCCAGATAGTGTAACAAGGACTGAGCTGGAGGTGTCCTTGGCAAAGTAGTGCAATTTCCCTATCATCTGATTTTATAACTTAAATAATCTGAAAAAGACAACATAATCCTTCTACCCACACATTATTCGATACATTAGATGCACACTAATCTTGTGCTTTTCCAAAGGTATTATTTTGTGCCCTTATCAATTTACTCCAGCAGCAGGAAACCTTAAAGCCATCACAGCTCAGGGACTTAGTATAATATTCTCTATGTACACACAGCGATCTCTCATTTCTCATTGTGACGTATTAGATCTGAAAACAAGGCTTTCAACTTTAAAAACATAAACTGTATGATTTACCTAATAATTCCCCAACTTTTTTGCAAAGCAATGCAGATTTACTTGTTTTTCTGTCCAATTTCAATATCACTAAAATGACACGTCACTTTGAATAGCTTGAAGGTAAAAAAGTGCTATATATGTAAATGTTTACCAATTGAATTCATTTTTCAGGACAATAGGCAAAATATGTATAAAACGTTTTTGAATTATGTTTTTGATTTAAATACTGATCATTCAGAATGGTTTATTTGATTACAAATAAATATACAAATCCCTCATCCAGTGACGTTCTGCAGGAACCTGATTTGTAAGATGACAAATCACGGCATCGGGGCGTTGGGATTTTAACACATATAAATCTTTCAATATAGGTTGACGTTCTTCGATATACACTTCATTAGTAAACATGCTCCACCTCCAGGTCATCACTCACTTCCTAAATCGATTTCTATGTGTCAAATGTGTCGTCCGTTCGGTTAGCATATGGCTAATTTACCAAAGATACATTTATCAGGGCAAGACCCTACATGAGATGTACCACTGCAATCAAAGCTAAACTGACCAAAGATGTTTTTTTTCTGTGGTGATTTTAATTTTGGACAGGCAGTGTAGTATTTGGATGTGAGACTGCTGGAAAAGCAGGGGCCACAGTGGCACTATTGCAAACTGTCATTGTGTCGTTTGGTAAGACACTGCACCCACCTTGCCTAGTATGAATGTGGAGTGTGCCCAGTCTGCCCCAAGACAGCTGTGGCTACAATGGTAGTTTACTACCATCAGGTGAATGAATAATACAAGAAGTGATGTTGAGCATCTAGAAACGCGAAACAAATGTATTATTTTTATTAATAATAATAATATTATTATTACTATTACTATTATGATAGAATCGTTGCATACCTAAATTAATGCTAATAATTACTAATAATTCATCAAAGGCCAGAAAGTTGCTTCAATATTGACTACAGAATGCATGGCATGTTCATTAACATGCACTGTTCCATCCAAATAAACCAAATAATACTAATAAAAAGATTGTGTGCATAATATGGCTTCCGTTCATTTGTGGGAACAGTTAGAGAACGGTAAACAACTACCAGAACAGCCCCAGGAGGGTCACCGGCCAGTGATGCTTCCAAGATTACAGATTTTTCTTTTGTAAAATAATGAGGTCGTTATACATTTGCTATGATATTTTTCTTTGATTGCAAGACATTTCCTTTTGAAAACTAAACAATTTTTTGATATTTAGTTTGATATTTTCTATTTAGTTTTCATTTTAGATTAATGCATGAAGTGTGTTCCTAAATGTAAACAACAACTAACGTAGAGCAACTAATACATTTTAAACTACCAGTAGTTTTATTTGCAGATGTGCGCTCAGACACAAATCTCATTTGCACATGTGAATTAAATGCTCTATCTTTAGCCCCTGTGAATGAGCTTCTACTTTTAAGCTGGGAGAACATTTAAGCTGGGAGCCAATTTTCTCCCAGCAGTGCAGAAGGTGTTCTATTGGTTTGCACAGGAAGTGGAGAGAGTGTCCTCTGTGAATACATGCTCATGCTATTAATGTTTTTGAATGGTAAAATTGAGAACTGGTCTCCAGCAGTGCATCTAACCTTAAACCCATGACAGTTTTAATCATCAAAATGAAAGAGATCGTCCGCTGTATTCAAATGAAAGGTGCACTACATTTCACTTTTTTGGAGGACGGTCCATCACCTGCTTACTGGTCAGATCTCTGAAGAAGCGCACCCATTGACAGTAACAATGCATGCTTATCAAGGTAGACTGTAACACTAATTTGAGAGCTTATTTATTAAGTATGAGTATGAGCATTTATTAGTATTTATAAGGCTGAGTATGAGCAAGGAGTATAAAACACATGTGAATGTCATAAGTTACTAAGTCCGGCCACAGGAGCTTGTGGGGAATGAAAAAAGTAATAACACAGAAGGACGTTACATTATAAATTGTATAAATTGTATTAATATAAATAAACAACAATATAAACAAATATTCAAAACAACAAAAAGGTTTCCAGCAAAAGTTCAGTTCCTTTGTGTTAAAGTCTTAAGTTCAGTTTGTAGGATTTCAAAAAGTTAATATATTCCACTTTTAATGTCATACTGTGGAATATTCCTTTCAAGTTACAAACATCTCTAGGGACATGTAGGTGCTGACAACTGACCAGATAAGTTTAAAGTTATTAAACTAATTGGCTTCATCAAATTCAATGCATGGGCACAGGATAAGATAAGATATAGTTTTGTCCTTTTAACTGAAACTTGCAGCAGACCTTTATACATCCTTAAGAACCAATTTGGCAGAGAAGTACGGTAATACTTGTGTGGACACCTAGATAAAACTTGTTTGACTCTAATCATTTAAATACGGAATATGTTCTACATTTGAATAGTTAAATCTTAACGTAAAGTGCTGTTTTTCCCCTAAAGACAAACTGCACAGCTCATTGTATAACAGGGAGCCTGGAGCTTTTTATCCCTGCAGCTCGGCTTCACCACTCACTTGTTTTGGCCCAGTGCTGGAACATGCCAGACTCAGCATAAATCTAGCGGCGGCCAAGAAAAGCTGTGAGATGAACTGTGATTCTCAGTGTGCAAAATATAGCTCATGCTCAAGACGAGGTGGGCATCGTTGTCGAAACACACTCAAAAAAATATGTCACCTCTCTAAGGCATCCTAAAGAATGTTGTTGTTTTAAAAGTTTGAACAAAGAGAACACTAAATGCCCTGTTCTCAAAAGGCAATCTCTTACTTGTGCATTTCTTCAGTCCAGAGCCTTTCTTCACAGCGTGACGGCTGAGTTTGCAGCTGAAGTTGTTCTCCCAAAATTCTGCAAACCATATGTTCCTTCTATTGTTCTCCAGAGTTCGACTGATGAAGTAGCGATCAAAGCCTGCACATGGAAATATTTGTCAATCATTCCTTCACTTGGTTACCAGATTCAAGCTAAATGTATACAACATTTTGATCAAAGTGAAGTTGAGAATGTTTAAAGAGTTTGTTTTTGTCAAAGGTGACAAGCTAGATGTGGATTATTTTAAATAAATAAAGTGGTAGATAGAGTATGATCAGTTTTCTAGTTGTGTTGTTCCATTAAAAGAGTCAAAACATCAACCTTTTTAAAACTGAAAATGATCTTAGGAAAGCCACAGCAAATCCCATCAATCAAATTGGTTTTCTTTTTTATATTTTTTTCCAGGGTTTGGGGCTCTATTTCTTTGAAGCTGTTGAACTGTTCAAAGTTGTGATTGAACTAGCAAACTTGAGGGTTTGTAGCTCTTCTCTCCACCCCCAGAGGCCTGCTGCTCAACATTGCTACGCTTATTATACATAAAACACATTGCTAAAATGTTCTCATAAAGGCCTCACATACTCTCTTGAATTCCCTGTGATTTACTGTGTTCTCTGTACCTTTGATTGATTGGCGCTTAGGCAAGATGGTGACTGCCCCCTCTGCCATCTCCTCCTGGTGCAGGACTGGGGAGATCTTGGAGCCCCAGCTGTCGGAGCCCACCCAGATGAAATGTCCTGTCTGGTTGGCCTTTTTTGCTGCCTGGAGAAGCCGCCTGCGAAGTGTGAGGGAACAGATGTTTCACAAGGATAAGGTTACACCGGATCCTATAACCTCACCACTTTGATTTTGTTGCAGTGCTCATCACATGGGAAGGCTGGCTGCATCCTCTGCCAACTGCAGCGATGAAGTTTATATCATCAAAGAGATATTTCAAAGCTGTAGCCTTACCTAATGTCATCTTCATTGGCAAATATGATCACCACCCGTGCGTTGGGATTTTCGCGGAGTCGGCGGATAACCTTGTCGAACTCTGTAGACTTTGGTTCTCGAGGAATCTTGACCGACTGGGAAATGCACACCACACCTGTGAACATCGATGAAAGAAATATGAGTAAATACATTTTTATTTGTCTGTTTTGACAGTAGCATAACACCATGTCTATCACATGTGAGTGTCCTATAGTTTCTACATATTTTTGCAAACTAAACATGTGTATCTTCTCATTTTGTGGTTAGTTGTGAGTTAAAATTCTATATTCTCGGACCAATCTGAAGACACGGCTGTTCTTTGACCAGTATTGCCTTCCTGGGTAAGACTTTGGCCATACAATTGTGTTTCTGAGCTGCTTGTAGTTTGTAGGATGGAAATGCTGCACAAAACAGTCCGATAAAGAAAGATCCTAGATTGTGAATTGTGTTTACTGACAATGGCAATAAAGCCTTTTATGATTCTGTTTCTATAAGCACTTGTGTGAGCATTACATCAGCTCAGAAAAGGAGCAGAAGTTTGGACACCCCAAGGTTTTCTGTATTTTTCACAATACTTTACAACAAAGTGAACAGTATATTACTGTAGATTGCTTTTGCAATAGGTAACTGTAATTGACAAAGGTTTCTGTACCTATTCCTGTAAAATTACTTTACTGTTGTGGAAAATATATATTGATAATAACAATGATCCATTTCCGAACTTTGGGTTATGAAATAGAAGTAGTTTTATTCTTTGTTACAAGAGATAAGGATAGGACCCACCCAAGTCTGACTCAGAGCCTCTGTGCTGAGTATTTTATTTGTGAAGTACAAAGCTTCATTGATATAAAAGCAGAGTGACTTTTGTTCACAGTCACATATTGATGGCACGGGGCCCTTCTGTGTGGAGTTTGCATGTTCCTTCCTGTGTCTGGGTGGGTTTCCTCCAGATCTTGGTTACACATTTCTTTCACACAAAGTCCTTCTAAATAAGAACATAAACATTGATACATTTCTGTCATAGTACACTACAGAGGCGGAAAAAACGGACCAATCAAAATGATGTATTTTCTCCAAGGGAGAAAATGCTTATGTATATTAAAGTTTTATTTGTTTTTTGTTTTTTTTAATTTTTGTTGCCAATCGGCTTTATTAGACAGGAGAGGACAGGGTGAAATGTAGAATGAGAGAGAGGTGAAGACATGCAGTAAATTATCGAAGTCAGGATTGACTGTGACTCAACTACTCGACCACTGGGAAGCACTTATACATTAACATTTTCATTACTATTTACTTTTAACGGATAGTAATAATATAAGAATTTCAAATGAAGAGGCTTTCATTTTATTCATTTTTTTCAACCAACAGCTGCAGTACATCCAGAACGCTGCTGCTCGGGTCCTGACTAGAACCAGGAAGTATGATCACATTAGTCCTGTTCTCAGGTCTCTGCACTGGCTCCTGTGGCTCAGAGAATAGACTTTAAAGCAGCTCTGCTTGTGTACAAGTCTCTCCATGACCTAGCACCAAAGTACATCCCGGACATGTTAGTGCCATATGAACCATCTCAGACTCTGAGGACCTCAGGGACTGTCCTCCTGCTGGAGCCAGAGTCAGGACTAAACATGGGGAATCTGCGTTTCAGTTTTATGCAGCTAAAATCAAGAATATTCTTCCTGAAGATGTGAGACAGGTGTGGTGCACCCAAAATATGTCACCACATTGTTTTTAGTTATATTATTATTTGGTAATTTGGTATTTTACAGTAATTAAATATTTATGTTATTTTGGTAGGTTAATACTAAGACATTAACTTAGACATAGTATGTGTCAAAATTAAGTGCTTTCCTGATTTTTGTAAGTTGGATTAGTGGGGCGGAACCTTTGTGCAGAAGGTGTTGCACCAGATTGGGTTTTGACGGCGGAACTTCCTGTTTACGTCAAACGTGATCTGGACATGAAAAGCAGCACCTCGGTTCATCCTTTCTTTTGCTTTTCTACAATATTTTCAGGTCGGTACACGGTGCAAACCACCAACACATAGCACTATAAGGTCATTACTTAAGGTTTCATCAGTAGTTTGTACTGTTGTGATGTTGCCTGGTACATTTCGGCTTGTATTTGCAAGTTAACTTTCAAATAAGCAGTAAAGTAACATGCGGCCGAAATTCCGCGAGATTTCAAAGCCGAAACATCGCGAGATTTCGGGAAGTCCGGTTTTATGGTTTTGATTCAGCTTTATAAGCATTTATATGTAAAGTATTTTATTTTTGTAACTTAGACAAAGAGTTTAGGCATTTGTACAGGCGTTTATAAGACACACTTTACATTTGAGATGCTTTATATTTGTAGTAATGTAAATTAACCTTTGACAGTTTGAGAGAGTACATTTTTTTTGTGTTTAATGTCCACGTTGTAAGCCAGTTAATATTATTGTACCAGAACAGTGGTATTTGTGTTTTATCTAAAATGTGAATTAAAAGAAAATGTTTCACTTAAAGCAGGGAAAGTATATGCGTGACATAATGTGACAATGTATTGTACAACTGCACAATAATTGTACATCGTATTATTATTTTTGTTTAAGAACAATTAAAAAACGTGATCTGGACATGAAAAGCAGCACCTCGGTTCATCCTTTCTTTTGCTTTTCTACAATATTTTCAGGTTACAATTCCTGCTACGGCAGTCCCACCTTGGGGCTCGTAACACAGGCTTCTACTCTGGCAGTGTTAAAATCTAAAATAGAAACAATTTTGTTTAGCTGTGCATATGATTTTCTTTGATTGTCTTAAACTGTTTTGTGATTTGTAATTTTTGTCATATTTTTCTGATTTTACTGTGATGGTTAGCCTGAAAAAAGCACATTTAAATGTCTTTAAATTAAAAGGTCTTTCTTTAGAGAAATTCTTTAAAATTCTGAAACTACTACTTAGACACAATAACAATTGAACATGTAAAAATTCCGCTCGACACAAAAGCCCATTGTGCTGGTGTAGAACACACGCTGGTCAGATTGTCAGTCGGCACTAAGGCCACTGCAATGTCCAGGAAGAGCCCAGCGCACCTACCCACTGATCAAGAGCCAGTTTAAACACTTTGGTTGAGTTTTGTCTTGTTTAGCGAAAGCTAAATCTATGGAGGGGGCAGACGAGACCAGGTCCGTCGTTAAAGATACAAAAGCGTCACACGTAAGGTGGAGGCGTCGACGAGAGAGTCGTTGTAAAAGATACATATGCTCAGCACAGACGTGTGCAGAGGCAGATAGCGCGGTGACATCTAAGGACGGTCGAACATGGGAAAGAATCAGTCTAAAAGCGATGTGCCGTCCCGGAGACGCCTGTCATACTGGCAATGTCAAATACATATGGGAAACAGTGTCTGGAGTGTCTGCCAGTGTGGTCCAATAGATGTGGTTTTCCATCTGGTGGATCACTAAGCGCTGACAAAATGTACAATTCTTGTCTGCAAAATTGTTTAATTGAATGAATAGAAATGAAGGTTTTGTGATTTTAATGCATTTTTTCACTGCTGTGTGAAGGACATTGAATTACCTTGTGTACGAATTGTGCTCTACAAATAAACTTGCCTTGCCTAGACGGATAAAACTTGCTTTCTGTTGTCATGTTCTTTCTCAGAGAAACTCTGAAAAGATCAAAGTACCAGACTTGAATCAGCCTGAGCCTGAGGTCCAGGAAAACTGCCCAGAAGAAACTGTGTAAAGAATTGGGTCTCATCACTGGTTAGGGAAGTAGTCACCTTTTAGTGCTACATTCGGACTGTTCCGAGGAATTAATTACAAAAAAGTCAATATGTGGGTGTCTTTGGGGCCATTTTACCAAACTTTGATTAGCGAATTTTCTCTTTTTATTCATGAGAGTTTGGAAATGAATACATTTTGTGAAAGTAAACAAAGTACTGCGTATAAATGTCCTGCCTTTGGGGCTACACTTTTTCTTGGAGCCAACTGGCTGATCAAAGCTGAAAAAAATTACAATCATACAATTATTAATGTATTAATTCATTATGAATGTATTAATTGATAACATATCATTCATTCATGTAATTAATATTATTTAATAAATAGAACTGAGCAAGAATAAATCAGATGCATTTCTAAACCTTTTTGCCCCACAGATAAAATAGTTTATAGCACATTCATTCATTCATTTTCTACCGCTTGTTCCCATTAGGGATGCAGTATAGCAGACAATACATACATAAATATATTCATGTCTTATATTTAGGCCCGAGCGCCACAAGCTGGCGAGAGGCCTATTAATCTCGTAAGGCCGTGCAAAGCACGGCTGCGAAAGTGCGCACGTAGTGCGCACAAAATCGAGCGCGAAGCGCTCGCCCACTTCCAAACACTCACTAACGCACTCCTCCACTCATGCACGCCCCGTGCATACTAATTAGTTGTAGGAAAATGGAACATTACCGTTGTAAACGGGCGAAGCCCGTGCAAAAGTTCGCACTAAACGAGCACTTTACATTCGCGGTCGTCATCCCCATATAAAGCACTCATTTGCCCTAAGTAGCTCACGAATACGTTCCCCATCTCTTGCATGTTCCGTGCATATAAGCATGTAAGGCAAAAATTGAACATTATTACTGTATAGAGGGCCAAAAACACAAAGTGGGCGGAGCCCACTCAAAATTATCGAAAGTACCCGTCAGTGACCAGGGACCCACACCATGAGGTAGGAAAGCGCGAGCGCTTTCCGAAAATGTATAGTTTATGATATTTGAAAAATGGGAAACATTGTTTTCGCATCGGAATATTATTCTTTCTTTCTTTCTTCTTCTTCTTCTTCTTCTTCTTCTTCTTCTCGGGACCAACCCCCCTATTTTTCACCCAGTGAACATTGACGAAAAGTCACAAAAATTTGCACGCCTCTAAAAATCGTGCCTCTCTACATTCTGGCTATTTCCCTTTTCTAAAATTAAAAAAATTGGCGCGTCAGCGCCCCCAAATGTACCAAAAATGCATTGAGAGATGGGAAATGACCCAAAAAAAATCTGATCGTAGAATCATGAAATTTGGCGCAGAGGTAGATGGTGACAAGAGAAGTAAAAAATATTATTACGGCAACGCCGTCCGCTCAACCAAATGTCGGCCATATTGCTTCAAAAATGGCTAAACATGACTTCGGAGTTCTTCCAAACGTCGTACTTTTACGAACTCCTCCCAGGGCGTTGGCCCTAAAAAGCTGAAATTTGGTGAAAATGCTACTGAGGAGTGGGACATCAAAAGTTATCCAAATTACATTGATACCTCTCACGGTCTCTGTGCGGCGAAGCCGCAAACTGTAGCTAGAATTTCAGAAATCTCCCATATTTAAAATTTCTGCCGTTTGCGCAGATAAAGTCCGAATTGCGTCAAATTAGAATCAGTTGTTAAACTCTTTGCCCTAAACCTACTTGAAGTGAAATACATTCATTTGGCGCCACAGCGCCCCCTACAGATTTTATATGGAGGTTAAATGTTTAGTTTTGCGAAATTATATGAAATTTGACACACAACTCAATTTTAGCATCCCCATCAAAAAAGTCAATGACTCATGTCATAATTGTTATGGCGTTGCCGTAACGATGACCGAAACCTTTCATGTTATTCCAATGGGGAAATCGCCAGAACATGTTTACACTTTAGACTTCCACAAACTCCTCCCAGGGCGTCAGCCCTATTAACCTGAAATTTGGTGAGACTCATCTTCAAGACCATCAAAAGTTATCCACATTTTCATTCAAAGAGTCACGGTGTCTGTGCGGCAAAGCCGCACATTTTGCCAAGAATTCAAAATAAAATTGCTTTTTGATGGTAAAACAAAGGGGAGAAGATGTGACAGCGTCACAGATTCAGCAGTAGGCGTAATAAAAGGACAATTGGGGCGCGTTAGCGCCCCCTCCTCTTGCGGCGTGGCGGCGGTGTGGCGGCGGCGTGGCGGCGGCGTGGCGAGGGCCGATCATTGCCGCTTGCGGCTATATTTTTGTGTTATTCCTGTTTAATGGACAACATTTTACACAGATCAGTGTTTAATTGTGCTGTATGAGCAATGTTTGTTTTCCTGTGCCCCAATTAAGTGACTTCTGGTGACACAAAATAAACAATAATATTAATGTAATTTGGATTACAATATGACTGTAAAATTGGTCTACAGTAGCACTAGTTTGTGAAATTTGTAGCACCATATTTCTATTTGGTGTAATCCCTCATTTTCTAGGCGTGATCCATTGTAGAAAAAGTTTCAAATGTAGTCATCTGGATAATGTTTTAAAAATCAAATTCTATTGCTGCCATTCAAACATTTGCAAACACAAACCATACAATGTCTCTGCAACATTTTACACATTTTCTGTACACGTCTTGAGAAAACCCAATGATTCTCTGGGCTAGTATAATGGCAGCATGAGTAAAACACAAAGTCCCTGCATGGTCAGTTTTCTTACCTGGCTGGTGAGCATTATGTAGACAAAGGTCTCATTTACTCAGGATTATTGAGTGCAGGCCTCAAAGGAAAAACTGAGAGCCTACTACAATGCAGCACAAAATTATGCGTTATATATAAACTACCACCAGAAGAACATGAAGGGTTTACAGCATATGTTATGCTTGTGGTGAAGCAGAAGAGGCCATTAGACATATAGCTCCTTAGACGACACAACAAGGTCCGAGCAGGTACAAGTGAGAAATGGAACAAACGCAGAATAAACAAGTGGTTGTGACGATCTCTACAGACCGTACCCAAACCAGATGACAAAATCATCTGAAAGAAAGAGGCAGAATTACAAGTCAGATACTTCACTAGCAAGGGCCACACCACAACAATGGAATATGAGCGAATATTTATTGATAATGTGATGATGATGATGATGATGATGACGACGATGGCGATGTCGACAATGATAATGACGATGATGACGACGATGATGGCGATGATCTACTTCTTCATTGGTGTTTTATGGCGGTTGGTATCCAAGTACCGCCACCTTCAAAGTATGTGTTTTACGCTATACAGTGTAAAAACTGTAACGCTGGTGGATGCAAAAGCCAAATTTTGACCACCGTCTCAGCTGATCAGCCCAGCCGATTCAGACCCGCCCTCTAGATGGTGATGTGTTAAGGTGAAGATGCAAGGGAGAGTAGAGACAAAAGCGATGCAGGGATAAGCCTGTATAAATAGGGCTTCTGGGTAATTAGCGATGTGGTTAAAGAGTGGAGGAGTGGTTGCAGGAGGAGGAGGAGGAGGAGGAGGAGGTGTGGTCTAACTCCTGCACTTCGGTCAATGATTAAGAGTCATTAACTACATATGTGGAGCACATAAACTCTTATAAAGGCCTTAGAAACCATTATAAGATTTCAAAGAACAACTAGACAAACTTCTATGCAAATACAGGCGACTGTGCTGCTGTGGAGCCCCTAGTGTACATACTTTGACGAGGACTTGGCTGAAGACTAAAGATTGAACCTGAGCAACCTGTGATAAATGAAGCCGCACACATCCTGAGAAGAGAAATTGCAATTATTATCATTTAACAATGTGCCATTCCTTTAAAGCTCAATCCTACACTTACACCTCTCCCAAAGAAAACATGAACATTTTAATGACACAAAATACTTTCTACAATAAAGAATACCAAATTGATCTTTGTCAATTTTATTAGTAGTCCTTTTAAAGCACTTGGATTGCTTGTATATGCATCCATTTCTCTTACTCACTTGATTGTTTACCTGTTATTTTCCCCTACGGATAAGGTTTCTTGCTAAAATAATATGGTGCCAGATTTTTTGTGATGTTTAGTCTTCCTGCGGCACAAAATAATCTTTCATTATTTGGAAGCGATGCTACAAACTCCCTCCGTCTGTTTTAACAGCGTTTTATCAGTGAAGTGAATGACCCACTTGTCCAGTTGACTCAAACCATCACCATTATTGGTCATTTTGAGTGCTTATATTTAGATGGATAGCTTTGGGTGAAGTGTAAAAGAGCTTTCAAGCCACACAAAACTTTGCCCCATCTCACAGTGGAACAACTCTCTTTGCCGTCTCAAATTGAGTGAATGGAAACTAATAGTGACAAATGGCCACCCAAGTGTCTTTTTGTCCACAATGAGTCTATACTCGGTTCTTCCGCTGTTTCTTTTCTATTTTATACATCAAGGTGCCTTCTAAATTGTTCAATATATCTGAAAGCGGCGGTGTGCTGTTGGTTTCATTTATCCACCAGCCCAGATACACAAACAAGATTATGCCACAGCAGCTCAAAAGTGGACATAAACCCGTGATTATCTTTCAACTGTGGGAAGGAGATGAGATTGCGAGATAAGAAGTTGAATTGCTGTATTTTATTTTTTCTCTGACACACTGAAGGCCTTTTACACAAACCATATCATAGGGGTGCCATGTTATCAATATTATCTTGTGTTTCAGAATGATAATATTCACAAATAGAGTGCATCATAGAGGTGTCGCCAATATTTTTCCCTACGTGAGGAGCTTTGGTGTGATAGGAATCCATTTATGTGCATGGACACCAGGTTTAATAAAAAGTACTAGTAATATGAATTAGTAAACTAGTACTATTACTTCAAAGATCATTTTAAGAAAAACTTGTAAATATGAAACAGAGATAGGTGAGTAATACAGATAAAAATCAGCTGCTCTTCAAGAATCCAGGGAAAAGAGTCATACAGTGAAGAGAAAGGT
The DNA here is from genome assembly GCF_026437365.1 of Eucyclogobius newberryi. Lineage (NCBI taxonomy): Eukaryota > Metazoa > Chordata > Actinopteri > Gobiiformes > Gobiidae > Eucyclogobius > Eucyclogobius newberryi. Next base: position 21,609,111 of record NW_027315823.1, read on the forward strand.
CTGAGGCACTCTATTATCATTTTAAAATAATTGTGTAAAGTTAAATGTGGTGATTAGACACCTCAACAGTGCAGTTGAGATATGGTTTAAGGCCGAGGGCATTTGTCATAGTTTTTATGCCTCCACACCTTTAATAAGACTTGGAACATTAATAGTATGTTGCTATAACATCGAAATGCTTCAATCTCTCCAATTTTTCAGTAAAAACTACTACTTTTTGTGGTTTGGACCAACTTAACAGGAAGCCGGAGGGCCGACAAAAAATGGTCTGAGGGCCGCATTTGGCCCCCGGGCCTTAGTTTGGACATGCCTTGTTTAAGGTAACAAGTGTAGGGTATTCTACAAGCTATGGTACAGTTTGTCTTATGCCCTCTAAAAAAATCCATACTTAATGTGACTAAGCGACTGGTGGGAGAAAAGTAATATTTTCTGTGCGCCGAGCATGTTTGGAACAAGCAGAAAAGAAGATAATAACTATGCAATTTGTTCTGTGCCCTCTGCGGCAGGCCAGGGCCACTCATATGAAAAGCGTATATCAGTAAGAGATAGTACAATGACGGACAGTGATTGTGTTATATTGGGAGCTTCTTTGGAGAATAAACTGAAAGATTGATCTGACTCATGGTATTTTAGTTGTCATTGAAGGTCATCAATTTCAGCGGGATGTGGGATCTCCAGAAGTCTATTTCCAATGGTGCAAAGTGAATTGAAATGTGTCCAGTTAAAGTAACAATAGACATTTTAGAAATATTTTGTCTGACCATTTTGGAGTTGTTATTCTGTGGTTGAAAATGCAAACAATACAGCAGGTTATGTTCTGATATTGAGTTTCCACATTCTATTTAAGTGCAGCGTGTTACTGCAGCTGTGACTTTACCGGTAAAGACATTGCCTTTAATGTGTCTGTCTTACAGTAATGAGCTTCCAATATCATTTCCATTTGCAGTTAGACTCGGGTACAGTCAGTGTTTAAAATTATATGGCAAGGTCAGTTTGCAGAAAATTATATCATTAGAACAAAACATAATTTGTCCTTTGAAAATAAAACTTTTAAGACTTGCCATGAGCACTCTTTTAATATCCCAGTCTTTTGTGGTTGTAATTATTTGTACAGAAAAACCCCGTGTAGTTTCCTGCTTGTGTCAGCAGCAAATTTATGGCAAACTTTAAGCAACTTCATTTTAACTCTAGGTTCTAATCCACAACATTCCTCTAACTCCACTGTAAATCTGAATACATTAGCATTTTCAAGAAACGAAAAGCCATTAATCAAAGTATGATGTAGCTTCTGACAGCCAAGCCCATGTTGAACCATTAGATAAGCACCCATAATTAAATACTTGCTCAATGACAAATTATTAAAAAATCTGGCAAAAGTGTGTCATATTGGGATGTGAAAAAAAAAAAGAAAAAATCCCAGTTGTTCACTGTCAGTTGCGCCACCGAAATGGTTTTACCTTTTGCTGCAGTTACAATTCAAGTATCACCTTGGTTTGCCTTGCTTTTCGTCGGGAGGCTGTGGATATGTGAGGAGATTTGAAATAATCAATAAATTATTCACCTTTCTTGCCAAGTGCACCGAGTCTAACTTTTTAACTTCTGTTCTGACATGCCAGAAAATCCCATTTAGAAATAATGTTCATTCGAAAGCACAACAACTTCAGCTGGACCATTTTTCATGCTTGTCCCCTCAGACTAGAATCAGTTACTCTGTGTCCATACCCATGTTCAATTAAAGTAAAGAAATGCGACAATATTAAGTCTGGCAAAACAATTTGTCATTGGTCTGCTCCACTGGGTTCCATAATTGTACATTTATGCACTGTTTTTAGTCATGTTTGTGTGTTTAGCCTAGGAGCGCACTTGAGTGGATAATTAACATGTGCAGCACAACTTGGTATTTTGTAGGCTACAATCATGATGACTTTGATATTTCAGTTAAGCGTTAGGAATGCTTTAGGCCACTTTGAGACTTGGAGAACATTTAGACATTAATGTGGGGTCAATGGCAATAATAAGACTGAATTTACACATGAGAGTGTAAAGACACGGAGAGTTCAGTTGCAAAAAAACAAGTAATGTAAGCGTCAGTTGACAAATAGTCAAAGTAGCACAATTCTGGCACGTGTTATCAAAATTCAAACATATTTTATTGCAATAAAAAATGTATTCCATCCCATCTTGAGCGACTACAATGTTTTAAATAATATGAGTAGATTAAAAAGAAAAAAACTAAACATTTTAAAGTGATCTGTTATGTCTTTATGTAGATGAAGAGGTTTTAAAGACGCTGTGGGCCTTGCACATTTTGGAGAATGAAGAAAAATACAACCTCGAACTAAAAATATATGACATTTCTTTGGGCAGGGAAGGTTATGTTTTATTTGTTGGCAGGATTTCTCAGGAATTTATAAACTCATTTCTACTAAACTTGGTTCAGAATCTAAAACAAGGGGGAAAATCAGAGATGAGTTTTTCACTTCTCTGAACTAATCTCCGTCTGAGCCCAAGGAAATCTTCAGAGCCATTATTCACTGCTTTGGCGAAAACACTTTAGCTGGATTATCAGCACTATTTGCCTGGAGAATACACTACACATTTAATTGTTGTTGATTATTTAGAAAGTAATATAGTAAATTGCTTCATATGTCGTATCAATACTAGTAAAGTACGCTTGGTCGGGTCATAACATAAACAGCAGTATTCCAAGAGCACTTGCTGGAAATTAATTCAAATTCAATGGAAGAAACAGCAACAGATGCCTATTTTTGACTGATAATACTGATCCTCTACTTGGACTGGTATACTGAAATTCAGTAGCGTGTGGTGACTTTTATGGATGGGCAAGCTGACTTGGGGTGTTCATCAATATTTAGTGAATAATAGAAAAGTGGGGGGGGTCCCACATAAAGGACGGACACCTACAAACACAGACTTGTCTCTAAAAGATAGTTTTGAAGTCAGTTTGTTGAAACTGGGCGCTGCTGTTGCTTCTCTTCTCCTCTGCACATGCCCAGTTAGGGCAAAACCTGCAAACATCCTTGATTCCCACACACAGCTTTATTCAGTGCGTTTTGAGCATAGATCCATGGGTTTGAGGCTGTGTGAATCTAAAAGAAGCTGATCTCCGCTCTGGTTCTAAAAGCTCATGTTAGAGAGCGGCGCATGGACAGGCCTCTAAACACAGACTGAGCAGCTAGGCAGAAACATTCTTCCAGCGCAGTTCTGCCCAGCGGCCTGTAGCGGCCACTAAAAGACACCGTGACTTCAGCCAAGCTTCAGCAGCAGATGTGATTTGGATATGTTTTAGAACAATTCATAAATAGTTGTGACACACGGTAATTTTAGATTTCATTGGCCAATCACTGACTGCCTTGAACGCACACCAATGCTGAAATGTTTTGTTGTGATAGTGGTAAAATAACTTAGGTCAGAGGTAGAAGTAGGACATTAGATTTAAATTGGAATCAAAGCATAAAGCAACAAACAAAGCTGGAGGAAGTGCATTACAGGATAAAGAACAAGCATAGCAACACAAATGCAACTCTGTGCAAATAAATGAAGTACTTCAGAGTTTGCTCCACGCTCAATTAGTACATAACCGGTATTACTAATGCATGATGGCTCTATAAAGAGACAATATCACTGGCACACACCCTTACATTAACAGCAGAAAAGAGAAGATACCATCACAATAGGCTGTTCCCTTTCTTTTTTTTTCTTTTTTTACCAGGGGTTCTTTTAGTCACAACCAGCCACATTACTGAAATAAATGAAACAAAAGTACAGATAATTATGTCATTTAATGATTTGTGACCACTTTGTAAGTACATTTTGTAGACCTATTTTTATGTATGTGTACATTTATAAATAACACATTATAACATTTAAGTGGACAGATTTCAAATCTTCCAATCACTTTCTTTTAGGACATACTTTTCTTAAGACCAGTGTTTTTCACCGGGCTGTGTGAAAACAATTAAAAGGCTCCAACTGACGCTCCACTAATGTTAACTCATTACTATTCCTTTCTGTTGGGCTTTTACATGTTCTCAAGCAAACCCAGAGATGGTTTGAACAAGACATCTTTATTCTAACTCAAACCTTTTGTAGTTTAAAGTAAAAAAGGTTGGATTGTAGCAAGGAAAGTAATAAATATTGTCCAAAAATATTTGGTCATACTTATGTATTTACAGCCTATATTAAGGATTCATCTTCAATATTTCTGATTAAAGATAAACAGTAACTTTTGTAAGAGGGCCTATTTTTCCTAAAACCCCAAATTTGAAACTGAAGCTGTTCCTGAACCCTTTGGAGTACAAATGACCTCTGTAGTTGCCCTCCGAGGCAACTGCTGTTGTGATTTGGGGCGTTACAAACATTTATTTAAATGTATTTAAATGTTTTGGCTTCTGTCTGAATTACTCTAGTTATAAGTGGAAACAAGCTCTGCACAGAGGAACATCAGATTTTAAATTGCGCCTATATTTTCTTTGTTAAATCTATGAATGAGTAAAGCTGGTGTCTGGAGGATTGACACTAGTTTGGGTATTTGATGGGTTTTGTTTAGTATACTACTTAACTATGCAGTTCTATACTTCTATTTAGTATTATAAAGTTATACATACCGTACCTATATTTAGGAGGGGAAAAAATTCAAGGTGGAATCCATATAAACATTTTTTGGGTAATTTGCTTATTTGTGGGTTTGGACAAACTGACCCTGAGTCTTCCCAGAATGGTTGATTTGACTGGAAATAAGTAGGTTACAGCTTTCTTTTCATATACAACATTTCTAGAAGCTTAAATGGAAATGGAATCAATAAAGAGAACAGCACTGCCTTTTGTTTGTTTATAAGGCATTATAAGCTCATATAACACTTTGTTTACCAGTGCTTCCTTTAAACACGGTTAGTTACCACAGTGTGAGTGGCACACCGCAACTAGACTGGCACAGCACCGGTAGATGGGCCGCGTTCTGTCTGAACCCGCCGTTTGGGTCATTAGATCCTACACTAAAACCAGTTTGCAACAAACGGGCTTTCTGTGAGGAGGATATGATGTGTTGTCATAGGAAACCTAATGACATTTATGCATTGATAACATGTATTACAACACTGACAGTGAGTTTGCCAGTGAAAGACAGAATGACCTCTTTTCTATCCTTTGGATGCAGCTATGATTTGCTACATCAAAAACACTGTCAGTGTGTTTAATGCTGACCTTTCATTGGCTTCATCCACATCAACCTAATTGCATTAATGTTTTAAAACACAACAACACCATGCCAAAATGAATCATCCTTCATAGTTTGCACCATTGGACAAGGGTGGCATCTGACATGTTACATTTAGGTAGAGAGATTACATTTGTATCACAGTGTCCTCCACTACCTTGATGCTATGCCAAATATTCTGAGATGTCCAAAATATTTTACATAACCCACAAGCCCTCTTTCAAAATACTGAAACTGTTCCTAAACCTAAATAATTGGCTGGACTGTGAAGCTCAAAGCTTTTTTTCTTAAATTACAAAATCATTTAAATAAAAAATAAAATATATAATCAAGCATTTCAATAACACGGTGATACACTTTACATTGACAGCTCCGTCTAAAGCTGGTCGGCTCTATCAAACCAATTGGCATTTGCCCGACCTCTCTGTTGACTACAGTCCAGCAGTGCCTAAAGGCGGGCTCCATTCTCACTCTAAACTGTGTGAGCATTACACCAGGGCTTACCTAATTGACTTTGTAATAGTGTCATAGTTCAGTGCCACCCAATTTACTGAATTCCCTAGCATGCTTTTGGAACAATAATACTCTGAAAAATGACAAAATCCCTCCAAGTTTATCACTCTTTACCCTGACAGCAGCACAGAGAAACCAAGGGGAGCATGAAAAAGTTCAATGTGGAACTGAACCGGACTAAATCAAATCAACATCAGTAAGAAAACGGGGCTAGAACCAGGGCAAGTGCACATCGAGGACAAAGAACTAAAAGATTAAAGTAATTTGATTAGTTTCATTGTTTGAAATTGCCATGTCAACAGCTCTGTATTCACAACCATCACATACCCTACTCACAGCTATGCTCCCTTTGCAAATGACACAAAAGATCTTTTAGGATGAATGTACAGAGATTTAAATACATAATAGTCACACTTCATAATGTTTTAGAAAAAAAAAAACATAGAAACTAACATGTACCTTATGAATATCAAAGAACATCATTCAGATGCATACGCTTATGTTTGCAAAAATCAATATATTGCTTATATACATCCCTTGTAAATTAATACATAGTGAATATTTTTCAGTTACTCAATATTAATTGTGCAAGTTACCAAAGTCTGCAAAGTCTGATGAAAATACTGGAAAACGATATTTCCTGTACAAACATTCTATATAATTCCACACTATGAGGCTTTTGCTTCTGTCTAAAAAGCCAATGAAGTCTGGCATGCTTCACACAGACAACACATAGTGTTCGTGTCTTACCTTGAGATGGGACCACAGCTTACTCTCTAAAAGAACCAATTAAAAAGTGGCACAGACCCAGCTCAGCATATGGTGCAGGCTACCTGATGGGTGCCCCCCGCTGCTCTGGAGGTGAGCCGCACTGCCCCCTCTCGGTGTCTCTGTGCTGATGAGGTCATCTACTCTGACAGGATGACAATGATGAGGTAATAGGACCACACAAGCCACCAGTGCTGCATAAAGCCACATTGTTGGATCACATGCCACCCTTTTACAACACCGAGGTCCTAAAGAGCATGTCATAATATCACATAAACCATAATATCACAAAGACCGTCGTTACTAATGATGCATGTATTCATTCCTCGTACATTTTGCTTTGGTTCTATTGTGAAAAGAAACCCGCAAAAGGAACCCGCAAAATTAAGATTGTGCTATTGGGTGTCCTGGCACCATGATTGCTGTGCCACTGGCGTTATTTCCCATCATTAGACAGACATGTTGCCTCAGAGCATCCAAGAAGAACTATTCAAGCCCTTGAGCTGCAGGTCTGGGACATAACAGAAAAAGCTCATTCACTTCACTTCATAGTGTGCATATGCAAAAAGTATGCAGCAACAAACAAGTGCTTCTGCCCATTCATTATCCCAGGCACTAGAATCCATGTTTTACATAATGAATGCAGACCTGGAGGAATATTTTTATGAAAGTAGCAGAAAACAAGTGATGCCTCGAGACAGCTGCTGTGTGGTGCTAAGCGATTTCAGGGAGACAAGATGACGTATTGAGTATGTCTTCTGATGTGACTGACGGAGATGGATGACCTTTGTCCCTGTCAGCCATAATGTCACTATGGTGTACCGTCGCATCCAATGCGTCCACTTTATATGTAAAGTCTATCGGGTCCAGAGTTTTTACCTTGCGACCCGAGGATCGGACACGTGTCCAATACACACGTCAGAAGCGTCTGTCTTCAAGATGCATGGGCGTCCAACTACGGGCAGAGGCACAACTTTGACACAACAAAGCATAAGAGCGACACACCAAGCCTGCAATGTTTGATGATCCTTCAGTTAGGAAAAAATAGGTGTATATTTTTAGGGACATAGAGAATTAGCCTTGTCTGAAATACTATAGTGTGCGGCATTAGCTCATAAAACATACTGGTACTTCTCCCAATCAATGAAACTATATACATGCAAAATAAATCAATATCAAGATGCCAATGGCATTAAAAATACTCATAATTCTGTTGGAGAAATCACTGTATTTTCACTATGTCAAAGTACAAACTATTCAGAGAGAAATATGAATTGTGGCAAAATGTGGCTGTCAAGTACGTAGCTCATCGTGTGTTTTGCACCTGTCCTATTATCCATAAATACTGGACTGAGAGTCTTCTACATTCCATTTGACTTGAACAATGTGTCTCAAATGTAAAACTCTAACCATGAAAATTATTGATGGATACTTGTGGTGCATTTAAAACTGCATTTAAAAAAACTGCATTTAAAAATGGACAAAATGGACAAAATCAAGGTCAACAATTTACAGAATGTTCTCCCAAGTCTTTCACCCGATTTCACGTTAAAAACAAATTCAGCAGTCACAAAGGTGAAATTGAAAACATAATTTGTTTGTAGTGTGTGTTGTGTTTATTTTTTGTTCACTAGTTTTGTGAAATTAGGTATTATCTGTCTCAACAAACTATTGTGATTACTCTCTCTTGAGGCTTCCAAAATATGATTACCGTAACTCACTTCATTGCGTTGTTTAGAGGTACATTATGAACGTTTTTCTGGTAGAGTTTCTGCCATCTGCTTGGCTCTGTGGAGATATTAATACGTTACCTTGAATTTACATGGAGATGCAACACCGCTCTCGGTAAGAATGCGTGACTTTCAGGGCAATAAAAACATCAATGATTGAATAAATGCGAGTCAAAGGAGTATAATGCCACCCTGATCCATAAGCCATAGTTCACTGTGTGAGTAGTGAAGACGTATGACCTCTGCACTGTCATCTTGTCTTCCTAAACAATTAGAAAAAGGTGCCACTCTGCAGAGGAGCTGGCCACTTTCATCTGCTAATTGACAGATCGATTTGGCTGTTTTTCTACTAGCCTTGAGGATGTTTTTATGACGCAGCACTGTTCCATTGATTTATAGGATGTGATGGCGCACTGACTGGAAGGTGATATACTATAAGCACTGGGTGTAAATTCTCAAAACTTTCTTGGCATCGAAGCACAAAGTTTTTTTGTTATTTAAATACTGGCACTATAGGAGTAGCAAATGTGCAACAAAATACATTTTCAATATGTTTATGATATCTCCAAGAGGGAGTGGTGAGGCACATTTGAGTGTTGTTGTTGTCTGGCTTATATTTATGGGAGTGAGACAAAGACGTGCGCCCTCAGGAAGATCTATTGTCTAGGTGCTTTCCATTCATTTGAAAGCTGTGCCCTCCCCAGCCCGAGGACAAAGCCTGTTGAAAAGACAAACTTAGCTCACAATATTTTTTCATCTGAGCATATTTGACATTCTGGGGGGATTTATGGAAAAAAATTAAGTTTTAGATATGGGTAATTTTGGCGAACAGGACGTGTACAGACAATGTGAGTTAAGACACATTCAAATAAAATATGATAGAAATATTCCACTATTTTCTCATCCTAATTAGGCAGCAAAGTTTCCAGCTATCACTGAGAGGATTTGCTCTTCTTCATCAGAACAAATGCTTTTACTAAAAAGCGGAGGACTATGCCAGCAGGACAGACTGCGGCACCCATTTCAGCTCAGAAAGCAAAGCTTTTTGGCAGCTCTCCTCGTTCTCCCTGAGTTTTATAGCCCTGTGGCACCAAACAGACAGAAACCTGGCTCATGGGTTACAGACGGCCTGGAAAATTTGGAGGCTATGGTGGGTGAGGGGTGGGCGGTGGTAGAGCGGTAAGAGCCAAACCAACATCACATGATCTCTCTGGGTGGAGTCTGCATGTCCTTCCCGTGTTACTGTGGATCTTCGATCTTCTCTGGGTTCCTCCCACTGTCCAAAGACATGCATGTGTAAAATTGGAAACTCTAATGAATGAATGTGAGAGTGAATGGTCGTCCATGTCTCTGAATTACCTGTCAATGGGCCGTAATGTGTAAAGCAGCTGGGGGCACTTGGAAATACAATTGATAAAATGCAGGACATTGTCCTGATAAAGCGAGCTGTGGGGTAGTTATTATGATCAGTTTCAACATTTTGTGAATTTACCTTTTAGATATTTCTTATGAGGAAACTGTGTAACAAACAGTAGACATGGTTTCTGTGCTACACATAATCACATTTAAAAACCTGCACCAATATTAGAGATGCAAAACAAATCTAATGAAGCAAAATAAACTGACATACTCAGCTAAAAGGATAATCCAGACTTGACTAAATAAATATGTTTTGTTCCCCTGAGAAGCTCTTACAGTGAGGTCTGAATTAAATTTACTAACCAGGCTGCAGTGAATAAAATGAATTATTTTCTCTACCCATGATTTTCAGAATGATGAGCAATTAAGTCAAAAGGTCAAAGGCTAAAAAGTCCTTAAATTGTAATGACAGGAAGCTGAAATCCATGAACTGAGTTAAACATCCCCAAGGTGTGATAGAGGTAATTTGTGCAAAGAAGGTAATAGAGTCGCAATGGGGATTGTATTTCCTATAGATAATAAACTAATGTCACTATATGCCTCATTATTCAGATCACAGAACCTAAAGAAGTTGGGATTTGCATGTTAACAAAAGCACAAATGTACAACAGCAATAAAGCATAAGGGTTACTACTTTCTTTCTTGTGCAAACCAACGTCCCCTTTTTTCACTATAGCCATTTTAGATTTCTAACTCCATTTGGGTTTTTGCAGATAGCGTGACATTTTACAAGACAACCGCAAAACAGCAAACCCAGTGTTTTTGCATGAGAAAAGGAACATTTCCCATGACGTCTCTGATGTTGTTAAGTGCTCGCCTGGACCAGACCAATTTTGCATCAAAGCCGTAAGATGAAAAGAATGTGATGCAGCAGTAATATCATTTTTCTTCAAATACGATATAGCAACTGTTGTGCAAAAAAATCAAGCATTTACTATTTGGGAACAACAACAAATCTGTTTTCTGGCTCAAAGCTCCCAGAATGGCAATAAATTCTAAATGTTACAGTAAAAATACTTTAGAGTGGTTGTATCCTTTAGCTCATGTGCGGCTTTACTGATTTTAAAAGGCAATTTTTGTTATGGAGAGAAGTGCAAATACTACCAAATCTCCAGTGCTTTTGTGTTCAAAAGATGCTTGCTATTCAAAATAATCTTCTTACAATGGTTTATTACACTTCAGAAGACTCTTTTCAAACCATAACAAAAAATGTCCTCACATATTTTTCTGATCTAAAATAATTCAACTGTAAATGTAAAAGAAACATTTAAAATTGTGCAATAAACAAATCAAAGCTTTTTCACAGAACTATTTAGTTTGATATGCAGCTGTGAACATGTACGGTAATGTACTCATATCATATTTAATGTAAAATTACATTAAATATGATATGAGTAAATGTGATGCCAAATTCCTTCTGATACAACATCGAAATGCATAAAATTGTTATATATTACT